>NC_088877.1:6776765-6912679 GCF_032884065.1 Artemia franciscana
CGTATTATAGGGATACTACTCCCATTGTTTACGGATAGTACTTGTTATTGGGAAGTATGAATACATTTTTCGGGTGAAGAGGGGAGGACGAGTTTTTCGCTGGGGGGACTTTGCGTGGGGAGAATTTTCGATAGAGAGGGAATTTTCCAGGAGTTGACGGGATTTTTCCGTGGAGGTGGAGCCAGATTTCCTGGCGCTATTTAAAGAAAGATCAGAAATTAAATAAAAAAAGCTAGTTTTTTTCAACTGAAAGTAAGGAGCAATATCAAAACTTAAAACGATAGAAATTAATACTCAAATGAGGGGGTTGCTCCTCAACACATCGCTCTTTACGCTAAAGTTCAAATCTTGTCCCAATTCTTTAAAAACGACTCAGAAAATACATGGATCGTTTAATTAGAACAATAAATAACTTTTTTTAAATGCTGAAAAGCTTTAGCTTGAAGAGCGAGGTGTTGAGAAAGGGGCAACCCCCCTCGTCTAAGTAATAATTTCTGTTCATTTTGAGTTTTAATATTGCTCCTTACTTTCAGTTGGAATTTTTTTTTGTTTTTAATTTAATTCTTTTGTGAAGGATTTGCTCAATCAGAACCTATAGAAGACTAAATGAAGATTTTTGAATTGAATTTATTAATAGCCCGTCTTGCAATTAACAAGAAAAAATGGATCATAAACAAGAAAAAAAAGCAAAAAAAAAACAAAGCAATTATTACGGTCATTACCAAGACTGGGAAACTACGCACAAAAACTACTTGAGAAGGCGGAGCCACTCATAGGGAAACTTAAGCTTTTTCTCATAAGTCAGGATGGCCCATTTAACTGTGTCAAGAGACTCAACAATACCATACTTGGCAACAGTATGGTGACTTCTAACGAAAGGTAGTACATTAGTAGATACACTGCATACTATAAAAATACTGTCCTGATATACTTCTCATTACGGGCAATACAAATCTTCCTAAAGGGGGACAAAAACAATACGCGAGACAAGGCAACTGCATTATAAAGACGAGTCAGATACTTGCGGCTTGAGTTTCTCCGGCTAGTAACAACTACAGCATATGCAACGCATAATTTCGAAAAACATGTTCAAGATAGTCTATTAGTTTATTGTATAGGAATGTACAAGGGAAAGCCTCTCCCCTGAGGTCTCAATTTTTATGATTCTACACGTATTTTCCGATTTTTTTTTTTTTATTCTTCACCTGTTTTTTATGCTTTGTCAAACTCCACCCTTTCCCCCGAAGAACGCTGTAACCCCTTCGAAAATAGAGTATTTTTTGTTTGTTTGCTAAGCTTCTTGCATTATTTTGCTTTCCTATGAAATATCAGAAGTGACATGTGTCAGTTTATCTAGTTAAAGAGACAGCCCAAACGATGATGTTATTTGACAACCATGCTTGAAACCAATCAATGAAAATATTTTGATAGTCACTTCTTGTCTTACACAAAAATAAGCAATTCTCTTAAAATAAAAATAACCTGAACCAAAATTACATGACCTATTTACGCAAAAAGTTTGAAAATTCATTTATAGGCCTGAATGGCTAATATATAGGCCTTGGTAGTAGTAAAACAAATATTTATGTAATATTTATTAAGTATAACTTTCGCTTTTAAAAAATTGTCCATAAAATTTTTCTGTTTCGTTGCATTTTTTTAATACAGGTGAGGAACAAGTTGACCCAGAAACACTTCCAGGGGAAGTACACAGATGCAGAGGAGCAGTTAGTTTGACAGGAAAGATCTATACCCAAGAAAAAAAAGTAAGGCAGTCGTTTAATTCCTCGTTGAGAAATATGCCTTATCTAGTTTTTGCTATATCCTTGCAAGCCAATTACAATGCTCAATAAGGGCCTATCGGAAAAGCAAGCCCGAAATAACTCTGATCTTCTTTACACATTGTTGTTGACGCGTTGTTGTTGTATACAATTTTGAGCCAATAAGAACAACATTAAACCTACTCCCTTTCCTTAAATTTTGGAAAATACCTTTTTTGTCATTTTCTTTGAGAAATGGCTCTTTCTGTGCTTTCGTTGAAAAGGGTTGAGAAAGCAGCAAAATTGTTTCCTCTCAAGATTTAGAAAAATGTTTTTTTTACTTTTAATTTAGTCACATGGACTCACAGCATTTTTATAAATAAGCTCTCTGTTTCCCTATGGTATGTCTCTACGTAAAAAGAAGTAGGGGGGTACAGGACAACCCTTAAAATTATTTTTAACCTATCCAGTTAAAAAACAAGTAAGATTTCTCAGTCTTTTCCACGAAAAGAATGATTAGTTATCATCTCATCTAGTTTCTCAACAGAATAGTATAACTATAATTCATAAACTGGGTTCTTTCCTAGCATTTCTTTTGGGCAACTGCAGGAACATCTACCAAGGGCAGTATTTTTGCACGTTTAGTGGTTACAAGGGCTACCTAAAAGCAGCGTTGCAACGGCATCTCATATTAACTTGACTAGGATTACTAAATACCAAACAAATGTTTAAGTTTATTGCGCTTCGCACAGTATGTGCTTTACCATATCCAGCAGCATATATCTTTAAAATAATGGGAGGTCATATTTGCATTCTCCTGGACTTTATTTAAAAAGGACGCAAACCTTTATTTTGTACTTCTCAATATTAAAATAAGAGAGGAACAATATTAATTACTTGAAAGCACCCCCTACCTATTCAAAACTTCTTAATCGTGGTAAATCAAATCGTGATATGTTACATGATATCAATTTCACAAATAATATATATATATATATATATATATATATATATATATATATATATATATATATATATATATATATATATATATATATATATATATATATATATATATATATATATATATTAAGTGACGAGTAGAACTTTAGTCAATGCATTATCTGAGTAAAGAGCCACGTGCTTTGAATGTATTATTTTTTTTTACTTATTTTTGCCACCCCCTAGGCTACTTTGTATGGCAAAAATGACCGTAGAAACTGTAGGGGGGGGGGGGGTTGTTTGATTGTAAATTGAAAGCTCTAGTGCCCTTTCTATGAGTCTAAAGTGATTGGATGGCAATCAGTTTCTATTCAATGCTGTTTGCGGGCTTTCTCCCCACCATTCTCTAAAGGATCAAATCCAAATTTTGAGATAGCAAATTTGTTCAGAATAGTGAAAAGATAGAGTAAATGTGCCTCTTGGGGTGACAAGGCCCCCGGAGCCTTTGGGAGAAAGGCGATAAATATACATATTTCCAACTGTTTTCAAAAAGATTTTATAATAGAAAAAGGGCAATATTTGACTTGGGGTGTGTGATTGGCTAAATACTCAGTAACTTGGCCAAGAGGATCGCATGTTTGGATGGGGGAGGGTGAAAGGTGCGAACAAACTGCGAAAAGGTGCGAACGAACAATCTTTCCTGTTCAGTTTGAAACTTGTAACTGTAAGTCGTATGTTTGAAAGAGATAATAAGCCAAAAGAAACATAATAAAAAAATTATTTTGTGGCACGGGCCACCAACGATTGGTTGGGATAAGGGCCGTAAGAAATGCAAATTATCAATTGTTTATAAAACAGTTTTCTGGTGGAGGAGAGGCATGTTTGATCTTGGGTGTACAATTGGCCGAAACTCTCAAGGATCGCTCTCCAAGCCAAGAAGAATATTCTTTGGAAAAATTCTTTCTTGGAAAATGTTTTTTGAATTAATTATTATAACGAAACATTATTTTTTGTTCTTTTTATTGATCAGTAGTTACATAAGGTATCCGAACTACTGTAAGTAGCGAACTAGCTATAGTAGCTCCCATTTCTGAGCATAGGCTAAATGATGAGAGGATTAGGGTTGCCACCACGGTCACTTCCAAAAGGGCAAAATTGCCTAGATTTGCGTGCTATACAAAGATTTTTGGTGCTAGAGTCAAAACTTTTGCGCGTCTGGTGGCTCGCACCATCGCCCCGTGCATAATCCATTATAGTATAATTGAATTAGTTTTAGGTCAAAATTTTCGTCTGTTTATTTCAAACTTAGCGCCAATCTTGTGAAACGAAAACGGCCAAAAAAGCTGGTCAGGGTAATACAATTTTTGTGCCAATCTTTCAAAAGCAATTAACAAAAAGGTGCTCCGCACTTTTTGTTAATTCCTCTGCCTTTTTTCAAAATGGTCATCATTTCATCCAAGACAAAAGAAAAAACTATAGCACGAAAATTGTAGCACTATGGTCATTATTGGTCAATTATTCAATTATTATTGGTCATTATTTGGTCAAGTATTTGGTCATTAAATGTAGAATGTGCTACATTGCTACTCATGATGAAATAGTGCTAAAATAGTACTTTTGTGCTACAGGCGGCAACCCTGAGTGGAAAGCATTTTGACTTTCACAGTCAGAGCATAGAGTATGGGTAACTGAAAAGTTTGGAAACTCGCGCTAGTGCCAAGAAAAAATCACCAAAGCCATCTAGCGTCTGGCGAAATTATAAGGCTAGGTGTGGTACATGTCTCTTAAACAGTAGTTTAGCCTGCCTTAGCAGCCAAATACTTACCTTTTTTAGGCTTTTTGAAATTTTTGAACCAAGACCAATATGGGTTATTTTTTTACTTACACAGAGATTTCACCTGTAAATGCTATAAATATTCAGATTAGCCTAGGTCTATTTCATTATTATATCAACTTTCTAGTTCTGTTTGATATTTTCTACTTATTTAGGGGCACATTTTAATGCTTTTGCTAGCCACTACGCCGCGTTTTGCGCTAGTAGTTTTCAATTCCGATCTTTCTGTGTTAAATCGCGGAAGATCTGACTATCAGTTTGCCCAGGCTTTTGAGTCGGAGTTCATGTCGCGCGACGAAAAAAGAAAACCTAATGCCTTCATATTATTTGGATTCGTTCAGAGTTTGACAATTCAGTTAAAAATTAATAGTAGTTTCTTCATTATGCGCTGTTAAAACTGAACTACTGGCACTCCTTTTAAGATCAAATAAAAAAAAACAACTAGTTTTTTTAACCGAAAGTAAGGAGCGACATTAAAACTTAAAACGAACAGAAATTACTCCGTGTATGAAAGGGGCTGTTCCCTTCTCAACGCCCAGCTCTATACGCTAAAGTTTGACTCTTTCTCTCAATTCTACTTTATTAAACAGTAAAAACCTTTAGCGTAAAGAGCAGGGCGTTGAGAAGGGAACAGCCCATTTCATACACGGAGTAATTTCTGTTCGTTTTAAGTTTTAAAACTGTTTTTTTTATTTAATTTCTGAAGAATTAATGCAAGTTTGATTTTGGCTCTCCGCAAATAATTTATTAAAATGAAATTTGTATATTAATTGTTTTTTGACTAAATGGCTTTCTCTTAGTTTTGATCAGACGATTTTGAGAAATAAGGGGTGGGGAAGGAGGCCTAGTTGCCCTCCAATTTTTCGGTTACTTTAAAAGGCAACTAGAACTTTTAATGTTTAACGAACGTTTTTATTAGTAAAAAATATACGTAACTTAAGAATTAACTTACGTGACAAACTTCCATATTCTTATATTTTTATTATGTATATGAGGGGGTTTGTCCCCTCGTTAATACCTCGCTCTTTACACTAAAGCTTAAGTTTTGTCCCAATTCTTTAAGAATAACCCCTGAATCAGAAAGGCCGTAGAATAAATAGTTGAAATTACTGAATATACTTTAGCATAAAGAGCGAGGTATTTAGGAGGAGAAGAACCCCTCATATGCGTAATAATCTCTTTTCGTTTTAATGCTACTCCTTTGTTTCAATTGAAAAAAACTTTTTATGTTTATTTTTTCATTGTTTTTTTTTTATAGTAATGCTAGAAAATCCTGCGCCCTTTTCATTGAATTTCTCTTCCCCCATGACATATTCCTCCAAGGAAAGATCCTCCCACATGGCCTCCTCCCCGCACCTCCTAACCAAAAAAATCCCCCTGAAAACGTCTGTGCACTTCCCAATAACCATTACTGCATGTAAACAATGTTCAAAGTTTGTAACTTGCAGCCCCTCCCCCGGGGACTGTGGGGGAGTAAGTTATCCCCAAAGACATAGTTATTATGGTTTTTGACTATGCTGAACAAAATGGCTATCTCAAAATTTTGATCCGTTGACTTTGGGTAAAAAATGAGCGTGGGAGGGGGCCTAGTTTCCCTCCAGATTTTTTGGTCACTTAAAAAGGGCATTAGAACTTTTTATTTCCGTTAGAATGAGCCCTCTGGCGACATTCTAGGACCACTTGGTCGATACGATGACCCCTGGAAAAAAAAAAAAAAAAAAAACACGCACTCGTGATCTGTCTTCTGTCAAAAAATGCGAAATTCCACATTTTTGTAGATAGGAGGTTGAAATTTTTGCAATAGGCTTGTCTGATATGCTGAATGCGATGGAGTCAAACTTTAGCGTAAAGAGCAGTGCGTTAATGAGGAAGCAGTCCCTTTCATATACGAAGTAATTCTGTTCGTTTTAAGTTTTAATGTCGCTCCTTACTTTCCGTTAAAAAAACTTGTTTTTTATATTTAACTAGCTGTTGGGGTGGCGCTTCGCGCCACCCCAACACCAAGTTGGTGGGGGCGCTTCGCAACCCCCCCCCCCCCCCCCCCAAGCCCCCCCGCGCGCGTAAGTCGTTACGCGCCATATTAGTTACGCGCCATTTGAGCTTTGTTGATGGTGATTGCTAATCGACCATTCCCTGAGTCGCCATCGTCATTTATATATCCCCCTGTGCACCCCGGCGTCCCCTTTGTAGTTATGTCCCTGTGTCCCGGTCGTCATTTATATTCCCTGTGTCCCGGTCGTCATTTGTGTCCCGGTGTTCCAGTCTGTGATTTCTCTTTGAGTGTCCCGGGCGTCATTTATATTCCTTGTGTCCCGGTGTCCCGGTCGTCATTTATATCCCCCTCTGCCCCCCGGCGTCCCCATTGTAGTTGTGTCCCTTTGTCCCGGTCGTCATTTATATTCCCTGTGTCCCGGTCGTCATTTGTATCCCGGTGTCCCGGTCTGTATATACATTCGTTTTTTAGTTTTGTTTTTCTCCTTTATTTTTTTCCTTTTTTCTTTTTTTTCTTTGTAGTTTATTTAGATTTTTAGATTTTTTAGTTTTTTTATTAGTTTTTAGTTTTTTTGTAGTTTTTACCATTTTTTTAGTTTTTTTTTTACTTATGTCCTGGTCGTCATTTATACTCCCTGTGTCCCGGTCGTCATTCATATGCGAACAAACATGACGTCACCTGATCCATCCACAGATCCACACACAGACAACTTTTTTTTATATATATGTTTAATAATTCAGACGTCATATGCGGACAAACACGACGTCACTCGACAGACAGACAGACAGACATAACCCACAAACAACTTATTTTTATATATATTTATTCATATTTTTTTAGTTTTCTTTTTCTCTTTTATTTTTCAGTTTTTTCCTTTTTTTTAGTTTTTTTCTTTTTTAGTTTTTAGTTTTTTTTAGTTTTTTACCTTTTTTTAGTTTTTTTTAGTTTTTTATTTTTTTAGCTTTTTTAGTTTTTTTATTAGTTTTTATTTTTTTTGTAGTTTTTGCCTTTTTTTATTTTTTTCAGTTTTTTTTAGTTATTAGATTTTTACCTTTTTTTAGTTTTTTTTTAGTTTTTTAGCTTTTTTAGTTTTTTTTCTTTTTAGTTTTTTTTGTAGTTTTTACCTTTTTTAGTTTTTTCTTCTTTTGTATTAGTGTGAAATAATTCAGACGTCATATGCGAACAAACATGACGTCACCTGATCCATCCACAGATCCACACACAGACAACTTATTTTTATATATATAGATTTATGTTAAGGTGAGAGTCCCTAAATCCGAAGCCATGTTAATTTTCCTATGGTACGAAAAGAGATCTTGCTCTCTGACCCGGCATACCAGCAAAATGAAATTTTGCACAAGCGGTCTTTGAAAAAGGATCTAAAATTTGGATGGTTTGTTTTTCTGATTTAATCCCCAGCAAATAGAAAAAAAAATATATTATCTGAAACCTTGCATTTTTTTTTAAAAGGTCTGGAGCCTAAGAAATGGAAAATTTGAAGCAACCAAAAGAACTATAAATTCAAAAAAGAACTTCTAAAATTAATTGGCCGGACTGAAAATTCTAAATTCTTTTAATTTATTCTTCCACTATTGTTTTTGTATTTTAAATTTCGGACTTTTGCACGGCATGGATAAAAGTAAAAAATTAGAAACTAACTTCAAATTGTAGCTTTTTTATTTACTTTATTCCAAACGTTTCAGCTCTCTAATCCGATTCGTTAATTATATATATATACTAGCTGTTGGGGTGGCGCTTCGCGCCACCCCAACACCTAGTTGGTGGGGGCGCTTCGCGCCCCCCCCCAAGCCCCCCCGCGCGCGTAAGTCGTTACGCGCCATAATAGTTACGCGCCATTGTAGTTGTGTCCCTATGTCCCACCTGTGAATATAGATATATATATATACAACACCTAGTTGGTGGGGGCGCTTCGCGCCCCCCCCAAGCCCCCCCGCGCGCGTAAGTCGTTACGCGCCATAATAGTTACGCGCCATTGTAGTTGTGTCCCTATGTCCCACCTGTGAATATAGATATATATATATATATATGGTTTTAACTACGTAAAACTTGCGAATATACAACATTCTTTGCTGTCCCATTGTCTTTGCATATAAATAGATTGTCAGGTTTACCGACTCTTGAACATGCAACATATAATGGTCCATGGGAAAACAATCTGTATTCAGATCTATACCTCATGATTCTAATGATTGCCCTTGAGCTTTGTTGATGGTGATTGCTAATCGACCATTCCCTGTCCCGGTGTCCCGGTCGTCATTTACATCCCCCTGTTTCCCCCGGTGTCCCCGTTGTAGTTGTGTCCCTGTGTCCCGGTCGTCATTTATATTCCCTGTGTCCCGGGTCCCGGTCATCATTTGTATCCCGGTGTCCCGGTCTGTATATACATTCGTTTTTTAGTTTTGTTTTTCTCCTTTATTTTTTTCCTTTTTTTTCTTTTTTAGCTTATTTAGATTTTTAGATTTTTTAGTTTTTTTTATTAGTTTTTAGTTTTTATTTCTTTTTAGTTTTTTTGTCCCGGTCGTCATTTATATCCCCCTGTTTCCCCCGGTGTCCCCGTTGTAGTTGTGTCCCTGTGTCCCGGTCGTTATTTATATTCCCTGTGTCCCGGTCGTCATTTGTATCCCGGTGTACCGGTCTGTATATACTTAGTTTTTACCTTTTTTAGTTTTTTTTTAGTTTTTAGTTTTTTTAGTTTTTTACCTTTTTTTAGTTTTTTTAGTTTTTTTAGTTTTTTAGCTTTTTTATTTTTTTTATTAGTTTTTAGTTTTTTTGTAGTTTTTGCCTTTTTTTTAGTTTTTTTAGTTTTTTAGCTTTTTTATTAGTTTTTAGTTTTTTTTTGTAGTTTTTGCCTTTTTTTAGTTTTTTTAGTTTTTTAGCTTTTTTATTTTTTTTATTAGTTTTTAGTTTTTTTTGTAGTTTTTGCCTTTTTTTAGTTTTTTCAGTTTTGACGTCACCTGATCCAGTTTTTTCAGGTGACGTCACCTGATCCACGATCCACAGATCCACAGACAACTTATTTTTATATATATAGATAGTTTTTTTTTTTTTACTTATGTCCTGGTCGTCATTTATACTCCCTGTGTCCCGGTGCTTTGTTGATTGCTAATCGAACATTCCTTTTGTCCTGGTCGCTTTCTCTTTGAGTGTCGTCATTTATTAGTTTTTTCCTTTTTTTTTAGTTTTTTATTGGTTTTTACCTTTATTTTAGCTTATTTTTCAGTTTTTTCCTTTTTTTATTTTTTTTTTATTTTTTATTTTTTTTAGTTTTTTTACCTTTTTTTAGTTTTTTTAGTTTTTTTAGTTTTTTAGCTTTTTTACTTTTTTTATTAGTTTTTAGTTTTTTTTTGTAGTTTTTGCCTTTTTTTAGTTTTTTCAGTTTTTTTTTTTAGTTTTTTATTGGTTTTTACCTTTATAGTTTTTTTAGTTTTTTAGCTTTTTTATTTTTTTTATTAGTTTTTAGTTTTTTTTTGTAGTTTTTGCCTTTTTTTAGTTTTTTCAGTTTTGACGTCACCTAATCCAGTTTTTTCAGGTGACGTCACCTGACACATCCATCCATCCATCCACAGACAGACAACTTATTTTTATATATATAGATATATATATATATATATATATATATATATATATATATATGAAAAAAATAAATTTTTACTCTGTTTCTCCGGTCCTACATAACTCCGCTTTACACCCCCCTGGCTGGAAACATACCCGAGGCAAGGACGGTTCATACTTGGGTATTCCTTTCATCCCAATCCTAGGTCTTAGGAATGAACCGTTATTGATGGATTTTGATAGAAATACCAAATGTCTCCCAGCTTTTTTGTTTGCTTTTCATTGAAAATTTATCGCTGCTCCATGCAAAGATGGTTCTAGACGTTTACCCTCCCAGAAAATACCCCTCCCAATATGGAAAATACATCCCCGCAGTTATTATTCCCGAAATACATCCCCGAAATTATTTCCAAAAATTACCCAGAAAATTCCACCGGACCATTCCTCCTCGCAGAAAACTCCCCTTTGAAAAATGTTCGCATGTTTCCCAATAACAACTACTATCTGCAAACAATGGACAAATTACATAACGTAAAAAGGTGCTTAAACTTCGGTTCTATAATTTTTGTTTTGTAGTTAGGGAGGAAGGGAGATACCTCAAAGGGCGACTTGGATGCCAAAACATCCCAGCTCTCATTGAGCCATCAGATAAATAAAGAATTAGTTCTAAGGGAATAATGGGGAGAGCATGGAGGCCGAAATTCATATATAATCCCCAAAGTCATAACCAGGATCTTTTGGGGGAGGTATTTCCTTAGGGGGAGGTTTTACAAAAGGAACTTAAAAAAACGCATCAAAAATATGAAATTCATATATGAATTTCAGAATATTTCCAGTCTACGATTTTATTATGAATGTAAAGAGTAACATTAAACCTCAAAATGAGCATACTTTATTCCGTATAGGAGGAGGACTGTCCCTTCCTCATCCACACCTCCGCCTCATGGTCGCAGAAACTTCAGAGGGTGCTCACTAGATCAGAAATTGAGAATTCTAGTCCTTTTTTAAGTCAAAAGTGAGCTGAGGCCAACCAGCCGCGGAGGGGGATGGAGGATATTTTCCAGGGAGGCATACGCCGGCCACCATCAAAGGAAATGCAGCCATACACCCATACAACAATACACCCATCCGTGGAAATACAGGCCAACTGCGATGATCTAAACAAAATTTGAGAGTTTTTTGTTCCTTTTTTGAAACGTGTTTATAACATTTTTTTTATTAGTTGTTCTCTTCTCATATATAATTCATATATAATTCATTCATATATAATCCCCAAGGTCATAACCAGGATATTTTGGGGGAGGTATTTCCTTAGGGGGAGGTTTTACAAAAGGAACTTAAAAAAACGCATCAAAAATATGAAATTCATATATGAATTTCAGAATATTTCCAGTCTACGATTTTATTATGAATGTAAAGAGTAACATTAAACCTCAAAATGAGTATACTTTATTCCGTATAGGAGGAGGACTGTCCCTTCCTCATCCACACCTCCGCCTCATGGTCGCAGAAACTTCAGAGGGTGCTCACTAGATCAGAAATTGAGAATTCTAGTCCTTTTTTAAGTCAAAAGTGAGCTGAGGCCAACCAGCCGCGGAGGGGGATGGAGGATATTTTCCAGGGAGGCATACGCCGGCCACCATCAAAGGAAATGCAGCCATACACCCATACAACAATACACCCATCCGTGGAAATACAGGCCAACTGCGATGATCTAAACAAAATTTGAGAGTTTTTTGTTCCTTTTTTGAAACGTGTTTATAACATTTTTTTTATTAGTTGTTCTCTTCTCATGCATTTTCTTATCAAATTATCGAAAACTTTTGGCCCTTTCACCACAAGATACCTAGTCAAACAGTTCATGGTAACGAACTGTAGTAAGGAGCGACCCGGCTCAATAGTAAACTAAACTCTAAATAACGGAATTTTGATGCTAAAATATACATCAAAAGAATCGTATTTTCATGCTGATTTGAAATATATAAGTTTCATCAAATTTGGTCTTTATCATCAAAAGTTACGAGTTGGGAAAATTTGTCTCATTTTAGAAAATAGGGGAAAACACCCCCTAAAAGTCACAGAATCTTAACGAAAATCACACCATCGCATTCAGCGTATCAGAGAACCCTACAGAAAAAAATTCAAGCTCCTATCTACAAAAATGTGGAATTTCGTATTTTTTGCCAGAAGACAAATCACGGGTGCGTGTTTATTTGTTCTTTTTTTTTTGTTTTTTTTTCCCAGGGGTCATCGTATCGACCAAGTGGTCCTAGAATGTTGCAAGAGGGCTCATTCTAACGGAAATGAAAAGTTCTAGTGCCCTTTTTAAGTGACCAAAAAAATTGGAGGGCACCTAGGCCCCCTCCCACGCTCATTTTTTCTCCAAAGTCAATAGATCAAAATTTTGAGATAGCCATTTTGTTCCGCATAGTCAAAAACCATAATAATTATGTCTTTGGGAATGACTTACTCCCCCACAGTCCCTGGGGGAGGGGCTGCAAGTTACAAACTTCGACCAGTGTTTACATATAATAATGGTTATTGGGAAGTGTACAGTCGTTTTCAGGGGATTTTTTTTGGTTTTGGGGGTGGGGTTGAGGGGAGGGGGCTATGTGGGAGGATCTTTCCTTGGAGAAATATGTCATGGGGGAACATAAATTCAATGAAAAGGGTGCAGGATTTTCTAAAATTACTATAAAAAAAAACAATGAAAAAATAAACATGGAAAAGTTCTTTCAATTTAAAGTAAGGAGTACCATTGAAACTTAAAACGAACAGAGATTATTACGCATATGAGGGGTTCTAAAAATACTTTAGCATAAAGAGCGAGGTATTTAGGAGGAGATAAATACCTCGCTCTTTATGCTATAGTATTTTTAGTAATTTCAACTATTTATTCTACGGCCTTTCTTATTCAGGGGTCATTCTTAAAGAATCGGCACAAAACTTACGACTTAGTGTAAAGAGCGAGGTATTAACGAGGGTACAAACCCCCTCATATACATAATACAAAATTAAGAATATAAAAGTTTGTTACGTAAGTTAATTCTTAAGTTACGTATATTTTTTACTAATAAAAAAATTCGTTAAAAATTAAAATTTATAGTTGGCTTTTTGTGTAACCGAAAAATTGCATGGCAACTAGGCCTCTTTCCCCATCCCATATTTTTCAGAATCGTCTGATCAGAACTAAGAGAAAGCCATTTAGCCAAAAAAGGACTTAATATACAAATTTAATTTTAATAATTTATGTGTGGAGAGCCAAAATCAAACATGCATTAATTCAAAAACGTTCAGAAATTACATAGAAAAACTAGTTTTTCTAACTGAAAGTAAGGAGCGACATTAAAACTTAAAACGATCAGAAATTACTCCGTATATGATATGGGTTGTCCCCTCCACAATCCTTCGCTCTTTCGGCTAAAGTTTGACTCTTTACCACAATTCTGCTTTTTAAAACAATTAAAAGCTTTAGCATAAAGAGCGAAGGATTGCGGACGGGACAACCCATTTCATATACGGAGTAATTTCTGTTCGTTTTAAGTTTTAATGTCGCTCCTTACTTTCAGTTAAAAAAAACTAGTCTTTTTTTATGTAATCTAAGACAAGATTTGACGTCTTCTCGAAACTTGTCCTTTGCCTACAGATTTGACTAATGTCAATCCCAGCTATTATTACCTCTGAAGATGTAAGGTTTTATTTTTATGATGTTACCGGGTGTTTACTATTGACAGAATGGGTGATACTATTCCAGTTTTTGGCCTGTAATGTTGTCATCTAAGAGTGGCTTATTATTCACAAGCCAAGTGGCAGTGGCTACTTTATTCACATCAGCCGAAACAAATAATACTTACATACATAGTTGTAAGGGGAGGAGTTAGACAACAAAGTAACCCACCAGGTAAAATCTGCCACCCTTTTTTTGGGTGCCACTGGATAAATGACACAATTATTTAGATAATAATATATATTGAACTTTCTTCTCTTCTGTACGGTCACTCTGAATATCCTTGATTGGAATCTTGAATATCCATAAAATACTTCGAGTTGTCTTCCCAGTTGTCTTCGAGTTCTTTCTTCGAGTTGTCTTCCAATTTCTGCCATCTGCTTTGCATTTCGAAGCATCATGTGTGCTGCACATTTCCGCCACGCGTCACATAGTCCTCATAACGCTTGGCAGAGTACCACCAGTGTTCCGCACACACTTTCGCCAACTTTAGCCATTTGATGTACCGGATTTCTGAAAGTTGGTGACTCCTCGCCTTCGTTAACGTAGAAAAATGTTAGAGGAGGGTTTTGGAGTATTCCGCTTTCAATCAGACATGCTAGAATAATTCCTGTTGTGACGGCGCTTTGTCTTGTCCGGTCCATAAATTTCTAATAATTTTCACCGATGAAATTATGTCAAAATTTATTTTATTTCTGTCGCAGCTTCTGTACATCTGTAAATTGTAAATTTATAATTATTTTTACTCTTTTCATCATTAAGTATGGGAATGGAATGACTTTTTAACTTTTCAAATACTTTTGGGATTCGTCATCGAATGAATTTAACATCTGCTAATGAACAAGGGAACACAATTTATCCAACTGAATTAGGCACAAAGTTTTCTCCAAAGAGTCTAGTGTTTAAATAGAGGAACAAAGAAAAATTGGATCAAAAAGTCCCAAGGGTCAAATTGATTTTGCAATAAAAGTAAGCAATTTTGTATAAGGCCCATAAACAGGGGAGGTTTTTGCACTTTTTGCTCGTTTTCAACATTAAAAAAATCCCTGCTTTAAAAAACTTTGTCCCCCAAAAGTCTGGCTTACTTCCTTAAAAAATAAAATAAAATAATAGCATGTGTTTGGCTGTTTTTAATCTGAAACTGTACAAGATCATTAATCTTGGTAGTAATTAAACCAAAAAATTTTTTTTTAACTGTATGTAGGGAATTGTCCCCTCCTCAAGACCTTATAGTTTTTTAGTACTTTTAAAAAAAGCTTCCTATTGTTCTACTTAAACGAGTCCCTTTTGTTCCAAGAGTCGTTCTTAAGGAATTAGGACAAAATTCAAACTTTAGCTTAAAAATAGAGATGTTTAGGAGGGGGTAATCCCCTTCATACAGGTGATAATTTTTGTTCGTTTTTAGTTTTAATGCTGCTCCTTACTTTCAGTGGAAAAAACTTGTTTTCTTTTAATTTTAATTTCTAATCGTTTTAAGCAATGCCAGGAAATCTGGCCCTATCTCCATGGAAAAATCTCCCTCCCCACGGAAATATCCTCTAGACAATCCAATCCCGACGAAAATTCACCCCCGATAGTTACCCTTAACAGCTCCACGCGCAAAATTGAGACGGAAAAGAGAAAGTAAGACATTTAAAAGAATTTTATACACAAATCTGGCGAATTTCCCGAATATATAATTTTACCCGACAAGTTCACCCCCTGGAAACTTCCCTCCCTATAGAAAATTCCCCCGTGGAAAAATCACCAGTAAAGAATCCCCCCCCCCACCCGAAAATGTATACATACTGCACAATACAAATATATGTGTAAATAACAATTTGTAAACAATATGTTTAAAAATTGGGCAAATTTTATGACTTAAAGACCTTTCACCTGGGCTGTGCAAAATTTTGATTGGACGACATTGAGAAAAAAGGGTAGGGGATGGGCCAGGTTGCCCTCCAATCTTTTTGGTCACTTAAAAACGGTGCAAGAACTTTTAATTTCCGTTCGAATGAGCCCTCTCACGATATTCTAGGACCACTGGGTTGATACGTCACCAATGGAAAAAAAACACGCACTCCTGATCTTCCTTCTGGCGAAAAATACAAAATTCTACATTTTCTAGATAAGAGCGTGAAACCACTACAGTAGAGTTTCCTGATACGCTCAATCTGATGGTGAGATTTTCATTAAGTATCTAATACTTTAAGGGGGTATTTTCCCTTTTCTTCGAAAATCAGGAAAATTTTCTCAGGCTCGTAGCCTTTAATCGGTAAGACTAAATTTAATTAAACCTATATATTTAAAATCATCATAATTAACCAGTTCTTTTGATATATCTATTGTTAAGAGTTTTGGTTACTATTGAGCCGGGTCGCTTCTCACAGTCGTTATTTGGCTGTGAAGAATTATTTCAGATACGCCTTGCACACTAAACGTTTCCATGCAACGTTTTCGAAAATATCTGGATGATTCATATCAATCTTTAGGCAGTCAGTCTGCTTACCTAAGCTTTCAGTTTTGATTAAAACGCCATGTAGAAGCCCTGTAATGCAATGAATATTGCCAAGCTCTTAGATTCAAATCCTGTTGAATCGATTACCATTTTGGCCCATGTTAGTTTTTACGTTAAAGCTATGTTTGGGGAGTTGTTTTTTATTCTTTTGTATCGATTTATCAACATTTGGTGTCAACAGGCTTGCTGCTAATTAGAATTCAGTATTTATTTTCCTGTCTTTTTTCTGCTAATAATATAACTTAAGATTAGATTTAGTAGACATTCCCAAAGTCTGTACGGTAATAATAATAATAATAATTAATATAATAATAACAGGAATAATAATAATAATGATAATGAAGGCAATAATAATAATTAGAATAATATTAAAAGGATAACTAGGGACCAAAAGAAATCTTTAAATTTTGTCTTCTTTAATGCCCCTACCCAAAAAATCCCCACCAGTGAATTTTTCACCTTTTTTTAGTATATAGTGTTAACTGGTTTGCTGTCGAACAGATTTAGTTTTTTTTTTTTTTAATTAAAAAATGATTTGCGATCAGTCTCGTAATTTCATTAAATTGGGAACCTAATTTGATTCGAAATGAAATTTATAAAAATAGCTGGTTGGATAATTTTAGTAAATGAAGAATTGATTAAGTAACAGCTTTTATTGACGGTTACTAGTTGGTCATTTATCTACAGTCAAACAAAAAGATGTTTATCCCTGAATGGGATTGCAACAGGTTATAAGAAATTTTTTTAATTAAACTTAAACTCCACAGTAGGGGGTAGAGTGTGAAGCCTTGTGTACTACTACTACTACTAATAAGTCACCGCAGCACCATGCCGCCTGAGGCCAACACAGCAACGCACGCTCCTCCTCCAACTGAATTCATTCAAGGCCTTCCTCTTTACACCCTCCCAGGAAGTTCCCATTTCCTTTAAATTTTTATTTATGACATCCTCCCACCCCAGACGAGGACGACCTGCTTTCCGTTTAGCCCCAGACGGATGGCTAAAAAGGACAATATTCGCCAATCTGTCATCCTTCATCCGCAAGATTTGGCCTAACCATCTCAACTTTTCTTTCCCTATAGCCCTGGAAAGCGGGATTGAACCACGTTTTTCGTACAACATACTGTTTGAAATATGGTTGGTCAACCGGGTACCCAGAACAATCCGTAGGCAATTTCTCTGGAAAATGTCTAGCAAGTCATCCGCTTTTCGGAGCGCCCATGCTTCAGAGCCATATTTGATTATTGTCATCACTGTAGCATCCACTATTCTTATGTTGGTTTGCAGACTTATCTTCCTATTCGTCCGAACTTTTTTTTAACTGTGAAAAAACACCCTGAGCCTTGGCTATTCTACTTTTAATATCTTCACTGCTTCCACTGTCTTTACTAATAATGCTGCCAAGGTAAGTGAAACTGCCCACCTGATCAATCTTTTCGTTACCCAACGTCACCTTTTCGTCTGTACTTATTTCTAGTCTTAGTGACTTGGTCTTCTTAACATTAATTTTCAAACATATTCTATCACCCTGAACTCGCAAAACCTCTAAAAAATTCATTCATTTCACTTACACTTTCATATAATATGCTTAAATCATCAGCATAATCTAAGTCCAGGAGAGTTTTTCCTCCCCGTTTGATTCCGTGGTCTCCAATTACCTTTTCTGTGCTCCTTAAGACAAATTCCCTGCTTAACTCCTAATTTAATACAAAACCAGCTGCTAACCTCAATTCCGACCTTAATCACAGCAGTATTATTCCCGTACATAGCACAAATCACTTTAATGTATCTGTCTGGTATACCATATAAGGATACGACCTTTGCTAAAGCTTTTCTATCAACAGAATCGAACGCTTGCTCATAATCCATAAAACTGAGTACCAAAGGTGTTTGACAACGAATGTGTTTCTCAATTATTAACCTAAGAGTGAAAATTTGTCGACACATCCACTACCTTTTCTAAAACCGCTCTGTTCTTCTCTTAAAACTATGTCTAAATCATCTCTCAGTCTAAAAAGTATCATATTACTAAGCAATTTGCTACCTACAGAGATAGACTAATGCCTCGATGATTACGACACTCACTCTCGTCACCATTCTTATACAATGGTTTAATTATGGTTTTCCTAAAATCATTAGGTACTTCCCCTTTTTCAAAAATCATATTCATAATCTTCAGTAGCTTATTTTTAACCTCAGAGCCACCATATTTAAGAAACTCATTTATCACACTATCAGCTTCTGGAGCCTTTATCCTTTTAGTACTGTCCCTAATTCTTCCTCACAAAAACAAATCTTTTTTCACATCCAAGGTATCACGAACTTTTTTATTTTCATCTATATCTTTTCCTGCAACTGCATCTCGGTTTATCACATTCTCAAAATGTTCTGCCCATTTCTCTTTAACTCTTTCCTTATCACTAACTGTAGCCCCGTTCCTATCTTTAACTGGGATTGGTCCGGATTGACTACTTGAGTAGAATGAGGTGAAGGAGTAGTGAGCGCAGCTCTATGGGCCTTAGTCGGTTTCGTGCTATAATGACTTGTTAGAACTGGTGGTATGATAGTTGACTCAGTATTTTCCTGAGCACAGCGCTATTTAGGCTACTACGGTACTGTGGTGGTGACGAGTATATTTATTTGTTTTGTCACCCGTATTTGTCCTAGATTAGTCAACCCTATGTTAGGACTGGTGGTATTATAGTTGACTAAGTATTTTCAAGAGCAGAGCGCTATTTACCACGGTTTTGGGACGGTGACGAATACATTCATTTGATTTTTCACCCATTATTTGCCCAAAATTAGTCAACCCAAAGGAGAGACTCTTTTCTCCGAATAAAGACAAATGTTTTTGAGTCGTCGTTAGGCGTATGTTTTGTTTGTAGAAAGCTTGGCAAATAGTTTCCCTCTGCTAACAAAACTTTAATCTTCAAATTCTACGAGTGCTTATATCCACTATTTCCCCCAAAAGTATATTGGATTATCCAAAATCTCCAGGAAATTAACGCTCATAAATAGATGAGCGTTACCGCAAAATACAAATCGTTAATTTTTTTTAATCGTAGTTTTCACGGATGATGACTATGACTCGAGTGGGGTTTTCATAGGGAAGGTTATCTTGTAGACCATGGTTAGAGAAGGATTTTTGGTATACACCCAAAGATACTTCCTTCAGCTCACTAGCATTGTTTAAATAGATCTATAGTAGCACTCATTCGTAGTATGTCACCAGATGGATCATCTGTCTCAAATATGATTATGTGGGGAGAAAGTCGCGGTGTGATTTCCTCACCAACCCTTTCAAATATAGTGCTGTATCTGCACAGATGAATGTCAGGGCAAGTTTATTTTCCAAGACCTGAATTTATCGCTATTAAATTATGCAGACGACATTTTAAATTTCAGTAGGTTGATATCTCAAACTGATAAAAAAAAATGAAGTTCTGAATAAATATTAACTAGTAATAGTTGACTAGTAACTAGATAATAAATAGTAACTAGTAACTAGTTAACTAGTAAGATTTCTTTAGCAAACGGAGCGATTATTGGCCGCATTATTAAGTTGAGCGATTATCATAGCAATAAGTCTTCTGCTAGGTAATAATGTCTCTCAGCTTTTGCCCAGTATGAGCTATATATATGTTTTTTGATCTCGCCATATTAAAAAAACACTAATGTTACACTTCTTTATTATTATTCTAGTTTTCAGATTAGAAACGCTTATCGTCCGTTGCGTATTAAATGTTTGTTTTTCCATAATTGTAAATTTTCAGAAGAGTAACAAAACACCTAACAACTTTTTTAGTTCCCCCCCCCCTCCCCCGATGACCGTAAGACAAAAACGGATTGATATGCATTGATTTTACAAATCAATCCGTTTTTATGGCACTTGGTATTAACCAAGTGACATATAGCGATGGCAAATTGCTACTGTCCCGGTTTTGCTTCTTCAGGCACTTCCAGGTAAGCTAGGACGATGAAATTTGGCAGGCGTATCAGGGACCGGACCACATTAAATTAGGAATAGTCTTTTTTCTCGATTTGACCATCGGGGGGGATGGGGGGCCTCTTAATTCGGAAAAAAATAGAAAATATAAAGTATTTTTAATTTACGAACGGGTGTTGGGATCTTAATGAAATTTGATGTATGGAAGGATATCGTGTCTCAGAGCTCTTATTTTAAATCATGACCAGATCCGGTGACATTGGGGCGGGGGTTTGGAGTGGGGGGACCTAAGATCATGGAAAACGCTTAGAGTGGAGGGATCGGGATGAAACTTGGTGGAAAAAATAAGCAGAAGTCCTAGATACGTGATTGATTTAACCGGAATGGATCTGCTCTGTTTTGGGGAGTTTGGGGGGGGGGGTTAATTTTGAAAAATTAGAAAAAATGAGGTATTTTTAACCTACGAAGGAGTGATCGGATCTTAACGAAATTGGATGTTTGGAAAGATATCATGTCTCAGAGCTCTTATTTTGAATCCCGACCGGATCCGGTGAAGGGAAATTTGGGTGGTGGAGCCTAAAATCTAGGAAAAAGCTTAGTGTGGAGGGATTGGGATGAAACTTGGTGGGAAAAATAAGCACAAGTCCTAGATACGGGATTGACATAACCGGAACGGATCTGCTCTCTTTGGGGGAGATGGGGGGGGGGGTTGATTCTGAAAATTAGAAAAAATGAAGTATTTTTAACTTACGAAAGAGTGATCGTATCTTAATGAAATTTCATATTTAGAAGGACCTCGAAAATTACGGGGTGGGGGACCGGAAATCTTGGAAAACGCTTAAAGCCGAGAGATCAGGATGAAACTTGGTGGAAAGAATAAGCACAAGTCCAACATAGATGACTGACATAACCGGACCAGATTCACTCTCTTTGGTGGTGTTGGGGGGGGGGAGTAATTTGGAAAAAATGAGGTATTTGTAACTTACAAACGGGTGATCAGATCTTAATGAAATTTAATATATAGAAGGATCTTGTGCTTTAGAACTCTTGTTTTAAATCCCGACCAGATCCGGTGACACTGAAGGGAGTTGGAGGGAGAAACCGGAATTCTTGGAAAACGTTAAAAGCGAGGTACCTTACGAAAGGGCGATCGGATCTTAATGAAACTTGATAGATAGAAGAATCTTATGTCTCAGATGCTCCATTTTCAATTTGAATCGGATTGGGGGACATAGAGGGTTGGAGGGGGAAACAGAAATCTTGGAAACCGGAAATCGTGGAACATGCTTAGAGTGGAGAGATCGGGATAAAACTTGAAGGGAAGAATAAGCGCAAGTTATAGATACGAGATTGAAATAATTGGTACGGATCTGTTCTATTTGGGAGGGCTGAGGGTTGTTTATTTTGAAAAATTAGAAAAATTGAGGTAGTTTTAACTTAAGAACGAGTGGCCTGATCTTAATGAAATTTGATATTTAGAAGGAACTCATGTCTCAGAACTCTTATTTCAAATCCCAACCAGATCTGTTGACATTGCCGGAGTTGGAAGGGGAAACGCGAAATCTTGGAAAATGCTTATAAATGTCGTAGATACGTGATTGACGTAACTGGTATCCGCTTTCTTTGGGGGAGTTAGGAGTTGGGGCTCAGTGCTTTGGCGAGTTAGGTGCTTCTGGACGTGCTAGGACGATGAAAATTGGTAGGCGTG
This sequence comes from Artemia franciscana, assembly GCF_032884065.1. Taxonomy (NCBI): domain Eukaryota; kingdom Metazoa; phylum Arthropoda; class Branchiopoda; order Anostraca; family Artemiidae; genus Artemia; species Artemia franciscana. The sequence continues at coordinate 6,798,749 of NC_088877.1, forward strand.
TCAGGGAGCTGTACAAATTGACTTGATAAAGTTGTTTTCCGCGATTCGACCATCTGGGGGGCTGAAGGGAGAGAAAAAATTAGAAAAATTGAGGTATTTTTAACTCTCGAGTGGGTGATCGGATCTTAATGAATTTTGATTTTTAGAGGGACCTCGTGACTCAGAGCTCTTATTTTAAATCCCGACCGGCATTAAGCCTCTTATTTTCCTTTTATAGCAATCTATTGATTCGTAGAATTTTGCTTTTTATCTTGGCTTTTGGCTCTTCCGACCTCGTCACAAGTGCCATATGAGCTCTTATCTCTTATTGTTTTAAGGTTATCAGAGGGAAATTGAAAAAGGTGTGAGGTTGTTTTTTTTGCTCTCCTAAAAATTGACGATTATGGAAATACGACCTTTTAATACCCGATAGACGAGACATACCTATGCATCGATTTTATTTATCAATCCGTTTTTGTTTTACTTACATAAGAGGGAAATAAAAAAAGGTGTGAGGTTTGTTTTTTGCCCATCTGAAAATTCACAACTATGGAGATAAGACCTTTTTATACATGACTGACGAGACAAACCTATGCATTGATTTTACAAATCAATCCTTTCTGTTTTATGGTTATCAGAGGGAAATTGAAAAATTTGTGAGGTTTTTTTTGCTCTTAAAAAAATTGACGATTGTGGAGAAACGACCTTTTGAAACCCGACTGATTTTACATATCAATCTGTTTTATTTTATACTTACATCAGAGGGAAATAAAAAAAGGTGTGAGGTTTGTTTTTTGACCATCTGAAAATTCACAACTACGGAGATAAGATGTTTTTATACATGACTGACGAGACAAACCTGTGCATTGATTTTACAAATCAAATCTTTTTGTTTTATGGCTATCGGAAAAAATTGAAAAAGTTGTGAGGTTGTTTTTTTGCTCTTCAAAAAATTGATGATTATGGAGATACGACCTTTTGAAACCCAACTGACAAGACATACCTATGCATTGATTTTACATATAAATCCGTTTCTATGACACTTGATATTAACCAAGTGACATATAGCAATCGCAAATTCCGTCGGTCTGTCGGTCTGTCGGTCCCGGTTTTGAGGTATTTTTAACTTACGAACGGGTGATCGGATCTCAATGAAATTTGATATTTAGAAGGATATCGTGTCTCAGAGCTCTTATTTTAAATCCCGACCGGATCTGGTGACATTGGGAGGGGGTTGTGGTTTGGAGGTGGAAACCTAAAATCTTGGAAAACACTTAGAGTAGAGGGATCGGGAAGCAACTTGGTGGGAAAAATAAGCACAAGTCCTAGATAGATGATTGACATAACCGGAACGGATCCGCTCTCTTTGGGGTAGTTGGGGGGGGGGATAATTCTGAAAAATAAGAAAAAATCAGGTATTTTTAACTTACGAACGGTTGATCGGATCTCAATGAAATTTGATATTTAGAAGGTTATCGTGTCTCAGAGCTCTTATTTTAAATCCCGACCTGATCTGGTGACATTGGGGGGGGGGGGAGTTGAGAAGGGGAAATCTATAACTTGGAAAACACTTAGAGTGGAGGGATCGGGATGAAACTTGGTGGGGAAAATAAGCACAAGTCCTAGATAGATAATTGACATAACCGGAACGGATTCGCTCTCTTGGGGGTAGTTGGGGGGGGGGGGGTTAATTTTGAAAAATTAAAAAAATGAGGTATTTTTAACTTACAAACGGGTGATTAAATCCTGAACAGATCTGGTGACATTGGGAAGGAAGAGTTGGGAGGGGGAAACCTAAAATTTGGAAAACACTTAGAGTGGACGGATCGGGATGAAACTTGGTGGAAAAATAAGTACAAGTCCTAGATACATGATTGACATATCCGGGACGGATCCGCTCTCTTTGGGGTAGTTGGGGGGGGGGGGGGTTAATTCTGAAAAATTAGAAAAATGAGGTATTTTTAACTTATGAACGGGTGATCAGATCTCAATGAAATTTCATATTTAGAAGGGTATCGTGTCTCAAAGCTCTTATCTTAAGTCCCGGGGGAACCTAAAATCATGGAAAACGCTTAGATTGGAGGGATTGGGATGGAACTTGGTGGGAAAAATAAGCAGAATTCTTAGATACGTGATTTATATAATTGGAACGGATTCACTCTATTTGGGGGGGGGGAGTTAATTCTGAAAAACTAGAAAAAATTAAGTATTTTTAACTTACGAAGTAGTGATCGGATCTTCATAAAACTTTATATTTAGAAGGATCTCGTGACTCAGATCTCTTATTTTAAATCTCACCCGGATCCAGCGTAATTGGGGGGGGGGGGCAGTTGAGGGGAACCGGAAATCTTACAAAATACTTAAAGCGGTGAGATCAGGATGAAACTGGATGGGAAGAATAAGGACCTGTCTAAGACACGTGACTGACATAATCGGAACGGATCTGCTCTTTTTGGTGGAGCTGGGGGGGGGGGTAATTTTGAAAATTGAGGTATTTTTAACTTACGAAGGGGTGACCAGATCTTAATGAAATTTGATATTTAGAAGGGCCTAAATTCCGGCCAGATCCTGTGATATTGGGGGAGTTGGAGGGGGAAACCGGAATTCTTGGAAAACGTGAAAATTGGGGTATTTTTATTTTACGAATAGGTGATAGGATCTTAATGAAATTTGATATTTAGAAGGAATTCATGTCTCAGAGCTCTTATTTCAAATCCCGACCAGATCTTTTGACATTGGGGGGAGTTGGAGGGAGAAATATTGGAAAACACTTGGAGTGGAGGAATCGGGATGAAGCTTGGTGGATAGAATAAGCAAATTTCCTTGATACGTGATTGACGAAACCGTATTAGATTCGCTCTCTTTGGGGGAGTTGGGGGGAGGGGTTCATTGATTTGGCGAATTTGGTGCTTCTGGACGTGGTAGGACGATGAAAATTGGTGGGTGTGTCAGGGAGCTGCACAAATTGACTTGATAAAATCGTTTTCCAAGATTCGACCATCTAGGGGGCTAAAGGGAGAGGAAAAATTAGAAAAAATTAGGTATTTATAACATACGAGTGGGTGATCGGATCTTAATGAATTTTGATATTTAGAAGGACCTCGTGATTCATAGCTCTTATTTTAAATCCCGACTGGCATGAAGCCTCTGATTTTCCTTTTAAATCAGTCTATTGATTCATAGAATTTTGCTAGAGCTCATACAATATGATCTCTTGGCTCTTAGCTCTTCTTGCCTCGTCACAAGTGCCATATGAGCTCTTAGCTCTTGTTGTTTTACTTACCTCTTAGGAAATTAAAAAAATTTGTCATAATAACAAAAAAAGGTTTGTTTTTTGCCCATTTGAAAATTTACAAGTATCGAGATAAGACTTTTTTGATACCCAACTGACGTTATGCAGCGCTTGTACGAGCTAAGCCACTCTATTTACCATACTGTGTTCGCCCACCTTTACGACCCGTCTACGTTCCCACGTGCATATGCATTCAATGAAATTTGATATTTAGAAGCATATTATGTCTCAAAGCTCTTATTCAAAATCCCGACCGGATCTGGTGACTTTGGGGGGAGTTTGGGGGGAACCTAAAATCATGGAAAACGCTTAGATTGGAGGGATCGCGATGAAAGTTGGTGAGAAAAATAGGCAGAAGTCTTAGATACGTGATTTACATAATTGGAACGGATCCGCTCTATTGGGGGGGGGGGGTTAATTCTGAAAAAATAGAAAAAATGACGTATTTTTAACTTACGAAGGAGTGATCGGATCTTCATGAAACTTCATATTTTGAAGGAACTCGTACCTCAGATCTCTTATTTTAGATCTCAACTGGATCCAGCGTCATTGGGGGGGGGGGCAGTTGGGGGGACCGGAAATCTTAGAAAATACTTAAAGCGGAGAGATCAGGATGAAACTGGATGGGAAGCATAAAAACCTGTCTAAGATACTTGACTGACATAACCGGACCGGATCTACTCTTTGGTGGATTTTTTTTTTTTGGGGGGGGGGGTAATTTGGAAAATGAGGTGTTTGTAACTTACGAAAGGGTAACCAGATCTTAATGAAATCTGATATTTAGAAGGATCTTGTGCTTTAAACCTCTAATTTTAAATTCCGACCAGATCCTGTGACATTGGGGGGAGTTGGGGGGGAAAACCGGAATTCTTGGAAAACGTGAAAATTGGGGTATTTTTATCTTACGAATAGGTGATCGAATCTGAATGAAATTTGATATTTAGAAGGAATTCATGTCACAGAGCTCTTATTTCAAATCCTGACCAGATCTTTTGACATTGGGGGGAGTTGGAGGGGAAAATCATGGAAAACACTTGGACTGGAGGAATCAGGATGAAGCTTGGTGGACAGAATAAGCAAATGTCCTTGATACGTGATCGAGGTAACCGTACTGGATTCGCTCTCTTTGGGGGAGTTGGGGGGAGGCGTTCAGTGATTTGGCGAGTTTGGTGCTTCTGGACGTGCTATGACGATGAAAATTGGTAGGCGTGTCAGGGACCTGCACAAATTGACTTGATAAAGTCGTTTTCCCAGAAGCAACCATCTGGGGGGCTAAAGGGAGAGGAAAAATTAGAAAAATGGGATATTTATAACTTAGGAGTGGGTGATCGGATCTTAATGAATTTTGATATTTAGAAGGATCATGGCTCAGAGCTCTTATTTTAAATCCTGACCGGCATTAAGCCTCTGATTTTCCTTTTAAATCAATCTATTGATTCTTAGAATTTTTTTAGAGCTCATACCATATGAGCTCTTGGCTCTTAGCTCTTCTTACCTCGTCACAAGTGCCATATGAGCTCTTGGCTCTGTTATGTTTCTAATGGGTAATAAAAGTGATTATTGCCATTAATATCGCTACGCGTTTGCGATCCCAAATATAGTATCTTTAATGACTTTTTAGAGGTTGCTGACATAGGAGAAAAAGAAAACTAATCGTAGTATTTCATTCAAGCTTACGATGTTTTAGCTTTTATTCCAGAGTATCACCACTTCCGACCAATCGAAAACTTCTTTTTTAAATCGCTTCTTCCGAAGCATAGTTTCTTCAATGGAATTCAGCGAAATGTCTTGCGTAGCTAAGCTAGTTTTGTGCTAGTTTTGCATTTTTTTTGGTGCTGGTTTTTCGCTATTTTGTTTTTTTGTGCTATTTTGTGCTGGTTTTGCATTTTTTTTTGTGCTGGTTTTGTGCTATTTTGTTTTTTTGTGCTATTTTGTGCTGGTTTAGCATTTTTTTTTGTGCTGGTTTTGTGCTATTTTGTTTTTTTGTGCTATTTTGTGCTGGTTTTGCATTTTTTTTTTCTTCATGTTTATGCTCAACAGTGTAACATTTCTTGTTTCTAAAAACATTTTTGTCGGGGATAAAAAGCATTTATTTATTTTAATATTTATCTACTAAGACTATTTTTGATTCTAGGCTCATACCTCTATGTCTATGGTGGAAACAAGGAACCAAGTGCGTAACCCATTAAATGTGTAATTAAACAAAGTTTATGGAGAAAGAGGCTTATCGCTTGTTTCAGCCACAATACTATATTTTCATCTCCAGGGAACATAAACAGTGCAAAAGAAGTACTTAGTATTTACACAAGATAAGACAAGTCCTCTTTGCTGCTGTGATAAAGTTAATTTACGAGTTTACAAAGGAATTATTTTGACTATTGCTTTCAAATTCAACATGGATGCAATTAAAAGTTTAGTACGAAGCGTGAAAATGAAACGACTCTCTGCCACTTTTTTACTAACGATAGTGGCGTTCTTGGTGTCGCTCGTTACGGCACAGATAACCCATTCACTTACGCTACTAGTTGTTGCATATCATATGCTTTATAATCTTGTCGCTGTTGTTGGATGTTTGGCAACAATTAAGGTATGTGTTCTTATTGTTTATTTTTGTTTAATATTTCATACAGTCACTTATTTTTTAACTCGTTTTTTAATTAATTTGAAATTATATTTAAGATTAAGAAGTTCTAGTGACATTAATATGAAATCGTCTCAATTTGATACTCAGTTTTTATATATTTACCAATATTAATCAACCAATTCATCAATATTATCAATCAATAGTAAGCAATTAATCAAAATTAATCAATATATTAATCAATATTAATGAACAAGGTCGTATCCAGGATTTTTGTTCAGGCGCGGTTTTAGAAAAATAAAATTAATTACGTGGAGATATGTTGAAGGTTTTTACATGTATTATATGTATTTTGCTACTTTTTACCAGTCGGAAAATTTTTTTTGATGGTGGGGGTTCAAACAAGGTAACCCCTCCCCCACCTTCCCTGGATGCAGCCATCATTATTGGTTATAATATTAATGGCCTTAATTACTCGTTCTCGGTTCAGGACACCAGATGGGTTTCAGCTCTCCTTACTGGTCGGGCATTTGAGGCAGTAGCATCAAAGGGGGTAGGGTAGCTATGTGTCACAGTATTGATGATTCTAAGCCATGATGACCAATCAGTGATGGAAGTCGCCAATGTGGTGTGACTGACATTGTTCTGTTAGGATTTCATCTTGACTTCTTGGGTTTTCTTCCAAACTGGTAGACGTTTGCGAAGCAGATCTGAGATAGGAAAAATGTCGTAAGACACATGTACTTCTCTCCGCATCGTATTATTATTGTATTGCTTATTACTCGGTCATTGAGCCTCAGTCTGACCATGTGTCAAACAGTTCGTGGTAACGAACTGTAAGTAAGAACCGACACGGCTCAATGGTATCCGAAATGCTAAAAAAAGACACTTTAATACCAATAGATACATCAAAAGAATCAGATTCTTATGCCGATTTAAATATGCAAGATTCAACAAGTTTAGTCTTACTCGTAGAGACTTACGAGTCTGAGAAAATTTGCCTTATTTTCAAAAAAAAGGGGTAAATACCCCCTAGAGATCGTGGAATCTTAATGAAATCACTCCGTCAGATTCAGCGTATAAGAGAATCCTACTGTATAGGTTCCACACTCCAACCTGCCTTTGTATTTTTTTTGCCAGAATAAAGATCACGTATGCATGTTTATTCGTTTTTTCCCAGGGGTGGTCGAATTGACCCAGTGGTCCTATAATGTTGCGAGAAGGCTCATTCGAAAGGATATCAAAGTTCTAATGCCCTTTTTAAGTAACCAAAAACTTGCAGGGCATCTAGGCCCCCTATAACGCTCTTTCTTCCTCAAAGTCACCGGACAAAAATTTTGAGATAACCATTTTGTTCAGCATAGTCGAAAAGTCTAATAAATATATCTTTGCGGAGGGCTTAGACTCTCGAAGTCCCCGGGGAAGAGGTACAAGTTATGAACTTAGCCCATTGTTTGCGCATAGTATTAGTTATTGGGGTGTATGCAGACGCATTCAAGGGGTTTTCCCCCCGATAATCTATTTAACGCACGAAGAAACCCCTCTCTCCCATACTAGAATGATTAAGCTATTGATTGCGTGTTTCCTAGCCATCATCACCGAGCCGTGTAACTATCAAGGAAAAATATTGAATTTTTCCGACATTAGATGAACCTACCTATTTCAGCGTTATTAGTGCTCTAACATGACCTAGACAGGCTAAGTTAGATAGCATATGAATCATAGCATCGGTGTTAGATATTTCATTACGTAAATGATTAAGTATCAAAGTTTTATCCTGGATCAATAAATTTAGGTGACGAAAGGCTTTTGTTCATACAAATTTTGTTAATAAAAACAGATTTGCAAGAATTACTAAATGCCAGAAAAAGCAGTTAAAGCATAAAAAACGAAAAAAAAACGTGAAAAAAGCTTATAAGGGATAAAATATAAGCAAAAAGAACCATGAATTCAAGAAAGGTGAAACCTAGCAAGCAATTTCAGAAGGGGAGGGTTATTATTAGAAATAAATTTGAGCCCTACTAAGAGCTATTTCTAAGTGGTTTTAATGAAAATACTACCCTTCTATTGCTATGTTAGACGCCCCTGCGAGAAAAAAGTTATACATTTTTGCATTTGGTTATTTCTGACAAGTTTCAATGAAAATGCCAAGTTTCTTTGAGTCTAGAATCTGTATATTCACGCCACCGTGACAATACATGGCTAGCCCACCCTAGAAAGCAATTGCAAAGGGGGGTGGGAGTAAATTTAAGCCCTATAAGAGCTATTTTTGAGAGCTTTTAATGAAAATATTGCGTTTCTTTGAACCAAGACTATGCATATTCGTATCATCGTGGCAATATGTGTCCCACCCGCCTGTTCCAGGAAGGGAATTTTTGTATTTACAAATTTTATAATTAAAAGAAATTTGCAAGGTATCATTAAAACATAGGAAAAATAAGTAAAACTCAATAACAGAAAAAAAACAAAACCTGAAAAAACCTGACATACGATGGAATATAAGCAAAAAGAGCCATGAATTAAAGAAATGTGGGGGTCCTAGCAACCAATTCTAGAGGGGGGTTGATATTAGAGGTAAATATAAGCCTATTAAGAGCTATTTCTGCGAGCTTTTTACTGAAAATGCCATGTCTCATTGATTTAAGGCTATGCATATTCACACCACCGTCACAATTTGCGACTAGCCCACCCTAGCAAGCGATTTCAGAGGGGGGAGGTTTGTTATTAGAGATAAATTTAAGCAATATTAAGAGGTATATCTGAGAGGCCCTAATGAAACTCTCTCATTTCTTTTACTGAGTGTTAGATTTCAGTCTCCCCACTGTTGAAAATATTCTTTTAACACCCTTCAGCTTAACTTTAAGCTTTAGAAAATGTTAGTCCAAGCAATTAACGCCACCATGTCAATATGTTACAACCCCATGGTACCCCTATGATGCGTATTATTATTCATAAGACATTTGTGCCAGAAATTTTCACGATATTATGGTTTAAATCCAATGATTCATATTCTTTCGCAAGCCATCCTTCCTTGATACATCGTGTCAATTCACACCCCCGTGTCACTCCGTGACTTGCCCCCTGGTACCCCGTCATCATTCCTAAGACATTTTTCTGATATTGTCTCGTTAAAAATCATGTATTAAATCCATTGATTCATGTGTTTCGCAAGCCACCCCTCCGTGATACACCTTCTCAACTCACACCATGATGGCTCACTATCACTGGCCCTCTTTCATCTTCCAGCACCCTTTTATCTTTTCTAAGACATATATTCTCCTGATAAAATTATGGTTAAAGTCTATTGATTCATGTTTTTGCAAGTCAACACTCTATAATACAACATCCAAACTCATGCCACCCTGTCACAATATTACTGACCATCCGGTCCCCCCCCCCCCAATCATCACTCGTAAGATATATTCTAGGTATTTCGCTGTTAAAAATCTTACATTAAATCTAACGGCTCATGCTTTCGCAAGTCACCCTTAACGTGATATACAGGTCATGACACTGTTTGACACTATTCACAACACTGTGCCACACCATGACTGGCTTTGTGGGGCCCTCTACCACCCTTCATCATTCCTAAGACATTTTCCAGATATTTTCTTGTTAAAAATCACGCATTAAATCCCATAGTTCATGTTTTAGCAGTCTACCTCCCTAAGCATGATACCGCCAAGACTAGTTACGTCACTGTGAGTAGTATCCCCAAGACGGTTTTAAACGCATCCCTGTCCCTGATATTTAACGCATCCCTATCCCTGTTTTCCATGAGAGCACTGTCCCTTCATTCTATGACAGCCAGCAGGTGTTAATTACTTGATTGGGAATATTTTCTAAACAATAAAGGTACATGTTACTAAATAGGGAATGTTTTCTAAGAGATGCAGGTTTTAATTTTTTTTAAACATTAAGGGGTCCCACCAAATCAAAATTATCTTGATTGTTACGTCTTATTATTTTCATGTTACGTAATTGGACTTGTCAGAGGACCAGGAAAAAAGCTGTTACGTAATAGGGCTTGTTTACTTTCGGTTGTTATGTAACTTGGAACGTTAAAGTCCCCTAGTCAAGTGGGAGACTTCTATTGAGACATTTTCTTCGGGATATTTTTCAAAACATTTCAAAACATTTCAAGATATTTTTAAAAAAATTTTCTTCAAGACATTTTCAAAATATTTCAAGACATTATAAGACTTTTTTAAGATCTTTTTCTTCGAGACATTTTCAAGAGATTTCAAGACGTTTTTAGGACGTTTTACTTCAAGATGTTTGTCTTCATGTTTCCTTTACTTCTTACCTAATATTTTCTCTTATTCTTAAAAAACCTACGAGGGCAAGCTGGGAAAAACCTTTAGGACCCCAAAAAAAGGACCCGAAAAAGACTTTAGTAATGGGAAACCTTCAAAACGCCGGACCCCTAGCGAGCTATTCCACCAGCATCCTAACATTCAATTTGACCGGGGCCCTAGCAATCAATTCCAATGAAGTCCCTAGCATCTAATTTCACTGGGGATCCCTAACCTAACCACTGGGGACCATAGCATCCAAATCCACTGGGGGACCCTAGCATCCAATTCCATCGGGGCCTTAACATCCAATTTCATCTGGCCCCTAACCTAACTGCAGACGCCCTAGCAGCCATTTCAACCAGGGCCCTAGCATAGAATTTCATCGTATCCCTAGAAAACGATTCCAACGGTGGCCTTTAGCAACCAATTCCGAGGGGGACCCTAGCATCTAATTCCATCAGGACCCCCTAGCCTAACCATTGGAGACCATAGCATCCAATTTTACTGGGGGACTAGCAAACAATTCTATCGGGGCCCAACCATCCAATTTCTTTGGGTCTCTAACCTGACCAGCAGGGCCCCAGCAACTATTTCAACCGGGGCCCTAGCATCAAATTCTGTAGGAGCCCCTAGAAATCAATTCCAACGGATGCCCTAGCAGGCAATTACATCGGGGGCCCCCAGAAACCAATTCTAACGAGGGCCCTAGAATCCAATGCCATTGGGGGCCTTCTAGGAACAAGTTCCACCAACAAGACGTTTTTTAATATGTTTCAAGATTTCTTTGGATGTCACGTAATAGTGGAATACTTACTTATATTAAGGATCAATCTCGTGTCATATGCTAAACCTCAGGGGAATCCCCGCTTTTAACTGAGCACATGGGTTGTTTTTTAATACTTTAAGAGATTTGTTTTTCTTTTAATGCGTTTTTTCTCTGGGAACCTTTGTATTCTAATAATGTTTGTCTGTATTAGGATTCGAAAGGGGCTTCCCCTCAATGGAATTGTTCCTTGGACATCTGGATCAACAAGCCATTCAATTATTATTATTCATGAAATATTTTCTAGCAGAAACGTTTCGAAAAAATTCTGGTAAAACAGAACGTGAAAAAGTTAAAAGTTAAACCTATAATCTAAGAATGACCATTGTTTCTTATTTGAACAGCGGAAACCATTTCATTGCTAGACTATGATGCTCCATGGCACTCCCAAGCCTGTGACACGCAACGCCTAGTAAACGCCACCATCTATTCAGTATTATGACATATATGACATTTGTAGGGCATTTTCCTACAAAAATATTCGTTTATTCTAGAATCGCTCATTTAGCTTAATGAAAAAATACCCATTAGTATTTTTTTCTGATGACTCCTAGCAATTGTAATCAGTTTGGAACAATGTACCAGACCTCAATAACACCCTTCTGGTGCACATAATCACAACAAAGGGTTTTTTGACCTGTTTTCCAGAAAAATAAATTTATAAAGTAAAGAATGACCATTGTTTTTATTTGAACAGCGGAAACTTACCATTTTATTACTAGATTGCGACTTTCCGTTGCAGTTCCAAGCCTTTGACACAGAATGGACGACACACAGAACCTCCTAACAAGCATTGTCACACATATGACATATTTTGGGCATTTTACTGCAAAGATATTCGTTTACACTAGAATTGATCATATAAACTCTATGAAAAAATTTCCCTTAGCTTTTTTCTGATTATTCCTAGCAATTAAGGCCAGCGTGGCACAATGTGCCATCCCCCTGACACTCTTCTCGTGCACATTATCGCACCTAAGGGTTTTTCAACCTTTTTACCTTCAAAAATAAATTTATTAGGTACAAAATGACCATTGTTTTTATTTGAACTTGCTGCGTGCTGATTTTCGTTCGTGAAACTTGTTTCATGTTGATTTTTCTCTTCGTGAAACTTGTACTTAGATTTTTCTCCTCGTGAAACTGATATTGTTCATGTAACTTGTTGCGTTCTGATTTTTGTTCGTGGAATTTGTTGCGTGCTGATTCCTCTTCGTGAAACTTGTTGCATGTTGATTTTTCTCTTCGTGAAGCTTGTACACTGATTTTTCTCCTCGTTGAACTGATTTTGTTCATGGAATTGGTTGCGTGTTGATTTTTTATTCATTGGAGTTGTTGTGTGCAGATTTTTGTTCGTGAAAGTTGTTGAATGCTGGTTTTTCTCTTCGTGTAACTTGTACATTGATTTTTCTCCTCGTGAAACTGTTTTTTTTTTTACGGAACTTCTTGCGTGCTAATTTTTGTTCGTGAAACTTGCTCGTACTGATTATTGATCTTGAAACTTGTTGCGTGTTGATTTTTTTCTTTGTGAAACTCCTCGTGAAACTGATTTTGTCCAGGGAAATTATTGCGTGATGATTATTTGTTCGTAGAACTAGCTGCGCGCTGATTTTTTGTTCATGAAATTTGTTGCATGTTAATTTTTTTTATTTTTCTCTTGACTTTTACATTGATTTTTCTCATCGTGAAACTGATTTTGTTCATGGAAATTGTTGCATGCTGATTTTTGTTCGTGGAACGTTTTTCGTTCCGATTTTTGTTCGTGAAGCTTATTGCATGTTGATTTTTCTCTTCTTGAAACTTATGTATTGATTTTTATCCTCGTGAAATGGATTTTGTTCATGGAACTTGTTACATGCTAATTTTGTTCTTCAATTTTATTTAATCTTGATATTTTTCATCGTGAAACTAATCGTATATTGATTTGTTCTGTCGTGAAACTTTTTTATCATAATAATTTGTGTTGTGAATTTGTTGCATTTTGGTTTTTTCTTTGTGAAACATGATACATACTGATTTTTGTTCGTCAAACTTGTTGTATGTAGATTATTTCTTCTAGAAGCTTCATTATATATAGATTTTTGTTTTCGAGAAACTAGTTATATTTTTGTTTCTTTTTCATGAATTTTATTGCGAGTTGGTTTTATCCTCTTGAAACTCCTACGCCTTTTTATTAAATGCTACAAGATTAGGTTGACCTAACAAAGCCTAACCAACCCATTTTAAGCTAGGTTCATTTGGGTTCAGGAAGCGTGTAAGCACATTTTCTAAATCCAAATGAACCTAGGTTTAGTCCTTTTGCCTCGAAAATAAATTTATAAACAAAAAAGTCATTTGTGTGATAATACTGGCTAGAGGGTGTCGTTTGTCAGTCATTGGTTGTTACATGCTTGGAATTGCCATGGAACTTAGCAATATAGCAATAAAATGGTGAGCTTCCGCTGTTCAAATAAAATGGTCATTGTTAGTTCATAAATTCGTTTTTGATGGAAAAGGGTTGAAAAAGCCCTAGGTGTTATAAAATGCGCCAGAGGGGTATCATCAGGGGCTGGTACATGTGCCACGCTGATCTCAATTGCTAGGAGTCATCAGAAGAAACTCTATTGGGCATTTTGTTTCATTAAGTTCTAACGTTCGATACTAGTGTAAACAAATTTTTTTGCTTTAAAATCCCCAAAAATTGTCATATGTGTGATAATGCTGGCTAGAGGGTACCGTGGGTCTGCCATTTAAATACCCTCTCAGAAGAATGCCTATTCAATTGTGCCACGCTGACCGTAATTGCCAAAAGTCATCAGAAGAAACGCAGGTGGGAATATCTTCATGAAGTTGTAACTATCCATTCCAGAGTAAACGAATATTTTTGCACGAAAATGCCTGAAAAATATCACTTGCGTTATAATACTTGCTAGAGGGGGTCGTTTGTCTGCCAATGATTGTCACAGGCTAGGAATTACCACGGAACCTCGCGATCTAGCAATGAAATCGCTAGTTTCTGTTGTTCAGATTTCATTTTGGAATGGCATGGTTTCATTTTTGAAGCGGTATTGCTATTGTTAGATTTAGATTGCTATTGATATTGTTAGATGTCGTGAAGTTTACAGCTATAAATGGTATCTCAAATACAATATCTTTCACTATAATAAAAAACGAGGGTGTGCAATATTATGGTCATGAAATAAAAAAAAGTACAAAAGCAAGTTCGAGAAATATGCAGGTTTTTGGTATCCAAGCCGTTTATGTTAAGGGACACACCCCAACGGATAAACTCTTAATAGCGATATATGATGAACAAATTCCCTTATTCAACTTCACTTGTGACAAAAATTTGGAAGACTTCAGTTGTTAGAAATACCTACATTCAATTCATGACCCCAAAGATAAAGTTGGATATTCCGCTAAATGGGTGCCTGAGAAGATACCTGATACAAAAAATGCATCAGACACTTTAAGGCGTAAACTTTTGCTCTTTCTATCAAAGAAGACTGGAAAACGGTAAAGGCAGAAAACGTTGACTATAGGATGAAAATTACCCATGGGCCCTTTAAGGGCAAAAAATGCTTTACAAACACGCCAAAATTTTCTATATAGAAAAGATCTAGAGACGAGATTCTGTTTGTGGCAGATTTGCTATTTCTAGGAAAAGAATTCGTCTAGATTTCTAGGGTCTGGTCATGATTTGTATGTATTTATCATGATTTGTAGATATTACCCTTGATTTCTTCGTATTGGTCTTGATTTATCTGTTCTGATTTCTACGTGTAAATCTTTTGATTCTTGCGAGTTTGTCTGAATTTCTAAGCATTGGTTATGATTTCTGTGTGGGTTGCTCTAGATTTCTGCATATTGACCTCTTGATTTCTTCGGATTGGTCTTTGTTTTTAGAAATTGACCTTTATTTCTTTAGCATGTTCTTTATTTTTACGAATTCGTTGGGATTTCTGGGTTCTTTTGCCTGTGTGTATTGGTCTTGATTTTTAGAGGTTGACCGTGATTTCTAGAGTTTGGTCTTGGTTTTTACGGTTTGGTCTGGATTTCTATGCACTGGTTATGACTTCTAAGGATTGTCCTGGATTTCTACATGTTAATTTCTTAATTTTTGCGGGTTCGTCTGGATTTCTAAGCATTGGTTATAAATCCTCCACCCTCTTGAATTGCTTGCTAAGGTGGTCTAGCCACATATTGTCACAGTGGCGTGAATATTCCTAGTCTAGGCTCAAAGTAATGTCTTTTTTTCTCGCAGAGGCATATAATAGAGAAATATAAACGTATTATTTTCATTAACACCACTTAGAAATAGCTCTTAATATTGCTTAAATTTACCTTTAATATCAACCCTCCCCCTCTGGATTTGCTTTCTAGGGTTTTCACCTTTCTTTAATTCATAGTTCTTTTTGCTTATATTTTATCTCTTACATGCTTTAATGCTATATGCTATTGAGCATTTGCTATGTCACTTAGTCTGTCTACGTCATATTATAGAACTAATAACGCTGTAATAGGCAGGGTCATATAATATTGCAGAAATCAATATATTTGCTGGATAGTTACGCGGCTCGGTGATGATGCCTAGGTAACACGCAATCAATAGCTTAATCATTCTAGTATGTGAGAGAGGGATTTCTTCATGGTATGTAATAGGTTTTCATGTAGAACGCATTAACCGAATCATAACATTAGAAATACCATGATAGTCTAGCCGTCCAAGGCACAATTCAGCTGAGGGGAATCCATTTCGAATGCTAATGTGAACAGAAATCTTTGGAATATAAAGATTTCCTGAGAAAATCATTGCTATAGAAATGATTTTCTTTAGCAATGTACTTCGTCGTGACGTAACACCCACATGTGTGCTGTTATGACATCATTCCCAATAAATCTATCAAGTCAAATAAGACTACCTCACCCCAATAAATCTAGCAAGGCATGCAAGATCGTCCCACATCCCACGTGCCTACCGTTATTACATAAAACCCATGTTTGTGCCCTCCTCAGTCACAATTGGGACTTCCCCGCCTGACTAATGGTCTCTAATAAGTCCTATTATGTAACACCCCAAAAGCTATTACATAATAACCAAAGTCAACCCTCTCTATTGTGTAATAGACACCTGCATTTTGAAGAAAAAATCTCCCTTTAATTTAATAGACATCTGAAAACACTCCCTATTACGTAGGGGTAGTATACACGTGTGCTGTAGTACTGCGTCGGGCCTAGGTGCGTGTAATAACGTCTTGAGGGCCTAGTAGCCTGATTTGTACACCCCTTATGGCTGCACTTAAACCTGAAGATAGGACTCTTTGAACTCTCTCAGTGTGTTCAAATTCATTTTATTTTGTCAGCTATAGTTGATAATGCTTTTTGTAGTGCAAATGAGAAGAATAATTCAAGGTTCAAAATTCAAGGTTTTATTATTAGTGCCATATTTACAGAACATATTCAATTCCCGACAGAGAAGACTCGACAGAGTTGGGAACAATATATATATATATATATATATATATATATATATATATATATATATATATATATATATATATATATATATATATATATATATATATATATGTATGTATATAAATATATATATATATATATATATATATATATATATATATATATATATATATATATATATATATATATATATATATATATATATAAACCAAAATCTTTAATTCTGCATTTCTAACTACCCTAAAAAACAATAAAATAATAAGTAAATCACCTTTCCAGACTCCTGAACCGACTAATAAAAATTTCCAATTTTAAAGTTTCAAAACTGTGCTACACATCGTGGTTAGTATTTTCTCAATTCTGAATATTCTTTTTGCAGCTCAGCGAACGACCTCCGTCGTTGCGCAATACTTTTGGCTGGACTCGCGTTGAAATATTGGCAACCCTGGTAAGCTTAGTTTTGCTCTGCTCACTATGTTTTTCACTGTGCGTAGAAGCCGTGCAGACGATTGTGCATTCTGGACACCATGATGAAATGCATCATCCAATACCAGTTGGTACTGTTGCGATATTTGCAATTATGATTAACATGATTTGTACCGTGCTAATTGGAGGTAATTTCTCTTACTATGGGCCGTGTTTGAAATTTTCAGAACCCAATTTGACCAAATCCTTTATGTAGCGAAGATAATAAAAAACAACAACAAAAATGACAAAAAAATGTTTTACTGCCCATTTGGTGGAGATGCAGCAAACAAGAATCCCGGAAAATGTTCTATAATGAAAAGAACAATAACAAAAAAAAACATTTTTACTAATGATTTTATTCCATCGATCATTCAGGGGAAACGCAACAAACACGAAAGCAATCCTGGAAAATATTCAATAACAAGAATAAAAAAACAAAAAACAATATTTTTTTTTTAGTAATGGTTTAGTAATGGGAAATGCAGCAAACACATAAACAATCCTGGAAAATATTCAATAACTAGAAAACAGTAACATAAACAATAAAAAAAAATAATGATTTATTGAACCGATCATTTGGTGAAGATGCACTAAACAAGAAACCAATCCTGGGAAATATTCAATAACAACAAAAAACAATTATAAAGTTGTTGTTTTTCTATAATGATTCTATTGCACCGAACATTTCGGGGAGATGCAGCAAACGAAAAACCAATCCTGGAAAACATTCAAAAACGAAAAAAAAAATAATGAAAAAAACAATCATTTTTAGTAATTTGGGCAAACAAGAAACCAATCCTGGAAAATGCTCAATAAAAAAAGAAAAAGAACTAACAAAAAATAATAACTGAAATTCTTTTAGTAATTATTCTATTGCACCGATCATTTGGGGGAGATGCAACAAACAAGAAACCAATCCTGGAAAATATTCAGTAACAAAACAATAATAAGACAAAAAAATAAATTAGTAATGATTCTTTTGCACCGATCATTTGTTGGAAATGCACAAAACAAGAAACCAATCCTGGAAAATATTAAGATTTTTTTTTGGTATTTGCCCTTGAACTTGGGTGTGTAATGATGGTAGATGGTAATAAGATTACCTAAGCTATGGATGTCACGTTTTGATTTTGTTTAAACGATAATTTCAACAGGACCTGTGCCTGCGATCATCATGTTCAAATTCAAATCTTTTGCCATAAAATAAAACAAGACTAAAATCACAGAAAAACACTAATAATGACCCGAACCGGGAATTATTGTTGTGAAATGGCCAGAATTTTGGTAGAGTCGTCGATGGCCGCTATCATAGTAGATCTTAAGTAGGTTGGGCCTTTTGTGGGTTGGGGGGTGGAGTTTTTAGCGAGTTTCCACTCTTTTGGTAATGGATTCCCGAATTTCACTAATGCGGAACTCACCAGTGTCTTTATTGATGGCTAGTTTGTCCTTAGCGATTTCCAGAGCTTCTCTGATTTTCTGCCTTAAGAATAATGAAATAATAGCAATAAGTTAGGTCAGGTCAAACTTAATGGAGTGAGAAGGGTTTTCAAAAATATGATGGGCCAGTGCAGAAAAACTTATCACCCTTCTTAAGCTTTGTGTTTTCAGGGCAGGCATCAATGGAATTAGCATGTTCTTTTAATCGGTAGTATAGAGATCTCATGTTACGACCTATACAGGTATCACTGCAACTCCAAGGAATCTCATAGACCCCAGTGGATCTGATGTAATCTTATTATTGCCTTTTTTCAAGAAGGAGGAGATTGTCATTCCAGAAGGAAAAATCACCTTAATGCCAAGTTTAGCGAGTTTGGAGCTTAAAATGTCAATAATGCCCTTAATATAAGGTAATGACAAAAAGGGTTTATTTTCTTCACTCTCAGGAGCAGTGCTCTTGGTCTTTGTACTCATCATTCTCCTAGAAATAATCTTATCAATGGGTTGAGGGGGGTATCCATTATTTATCAGAACATCATTTACATGACCTAGTTCAGCCTTCAGCTCAAAATCAGAGGAACAAAGTACAAACGCTCTATCAGCCACCGAATAGACTACATGATTTTTTACTATGGGATGGCTATAGGTGTCATACCTGAGATATCCATCACTATGAGTTGGTTTTTTGTATACACTCCAGTCGAACCTAGTTTCCCGATTGGTAATAAGAACATCAAAGAAGGGTAAATTATGGTTAGTTTCAAGTTCAATGGTGAACTTAATATCTGGGTCCTGCTGGTTAAAAATATTGAGAAAGGATCTTATTTTGTCTTCTGTCCCGTTCCAAATTATTAAGTAATCATCTAAATATCTCATGTGGAAAGTAAAACAGTTCAAAATAGGGATGAAACCTTTTTATTGACAGTGAATAGATATAAGATTTAACTGGATATTTCGAACACATATACAGTATTCATCATCAGCAGTAAGACTTTCAGTTTTCCTGAGTAAATCAGAGTTTTACTGCTGATGATGAACACTTTATATGTAATCGAAATATCCAGTTAAATTGTATATCTGTTCACTGTCAATAAAAAGGTTTCATCTCTATTTTGAACTTTTTTACTTTCCTTATGGAAAGGCAGTGTGGTCTTCGAAGGTATCTATATCTCATGTGGAGTTTGAGATAGTTAAAGTCTGAGCAATTAAGCATTGCTCAGACATAAAGTCGGGAGAATAGTGATGTCTGTTGCGTCTAAGCTAGTCAGTTCCTTCCAGGAATCATCATTTTCTAGAGCTGATTGGACAGCTGATATAAGTTGGGGCAAGGGTATGCTGGTAAACAAGGGTATGCATAGTGATAGAAATCATACCTGAGATATTTATTGCTATACCTGAAAGTGAATTAAGCATTGCTCAGACATAAAGTCGGGAGAATAGTGATGTCTGTTGCGTCTAAGCTAGTCAGTTCCTTCCAGGAATCATCATTTTCTAGAGCTGATTGGACAGCTGGTATTAGTCAGGGCAAGGGTATGCTGGTATACAAGGGTATGCATAGTGATAGATATCATACCTGAGATATCTATCGCTATACCTGAAAGTGAATTAAGCATTGCTCAGACATAAAGTCGGGAGAATAGTGATGTCTGTTGCGTCTAAGCTAGTCTGTTCCTTCCAAGAATCATCATTTTTAGAGCTTATTGGACAGCTGGTATTAGTCGGGGCAAGGGTATGCTGGTAAACAAGAGTATACATAGTGATAGATATCACACCTGAGATATCTATCGCTATACCTGAAAGTAAATTAAGCATTGCTCAGACATAAAGGCGGGAGAATAGTTATGTCTGTTGCGTCTAAGCTAGTCACTTCCTTCCAAGAATCATCATTTTCTAGAGCTGATTGGACAGCTGGTATTAATCGGGGCAAGGGTATGCTGGTAAACAAGGGTATGCATAGTGATAGATATCATACCTGAGATATCTGTTCCTATACCTGAAAGTGAATTAAGCATTGCTCAAACATGAATTCGGGAGAATAGTGATGTCTGTGGTGTCTGAGCTAGTCAGTTCCTTCCAGGAATCATCATTTTCTAAAGCTGGTTGTACAGCTGATATTAGTCGGGGAAGGGTATGCTGGTAAACAAAGATACAACACTGCTCATTGTGGTATTCTCCAAGATAATGATGCTTTTTAGCCTTTCAACTACTTCTTTGGTATTTCTTATTGTGTGTTTGCTGCTGAGAGTTATGGATATTAAAATACAATTCAAATACCTTTGCAACTTTTGTGGAGCTGAACCTACTGTTGAAACAATAGGTCTAAGGTCTCTAAACAATAAATCTCTGGTTTGTGATTTTTGGGTGTACCGTAAAATCTAAGAATAACTGGGCTGACAGTAAGGAGTTACCTTATATCTCAGATATCTCATATCTCAGATATGACTCATATAACCACTTCGTAGTATAAAATCATGTAGTCTATTCGGTGGTTGATAGAGCCTTTGTAGTCTGTTCCTTTGATTTGGAGCTGAAGGCTGAACTTCATCATATAATAAATGTTCCAATAGGTAATGGATACCCCCAACAAGTCGTTGATAGGGTTTTTTCCAGGAGAATGATGAGCACAAAAACCAATAGCACTGCCCCTAAGAGTGAAGAAAATAAACCCTTTTTGTCATTACCTCATATCAAGGGCATTACTGGTATTTTAAGCTCCAAACTCGCTAAGCTTCGCTTTAAGGGTTTTTTCTTCTGGAATGACAGTCTCCTCCTTCTAGAACAGAAGCAAGAATGCAAGAATGAGATCTTTGCAAATGCGGTGATACCTATATAGGTCGTACAATGAGATCTATGTCGTACAATGATTAAAAAGACAAAGCTTGAGGAGAAAGATAGTTTTTCTGGTCTGGCCCATAAAATTTTTGAAAACCATTCTCATTCCATTAAGTTTGATCAGGCCCAACTTATTGCTATTGTTCCACGATTCTTAAAGCATAATATCAGAAAAGCTCTGGAAATTGATAAAAACAAACCAGTCATCAATAAAGACAATGCTGAGTTCCGCATCAGAAAAATTTTGGAGCCCATTACCTATTGACAAGAAACTCGCAAAAACTACACTCCCCCTATAGGCCCAACCTTCTCAACCTTCTATAGGCCCAACCTTCTTGAGATCTACTAGGATAGTGGTCATCAACGCCTCTACCGAAATTCTGGCCATGTCACAATAATAATTCCAAGTTCAGCTGATTATTAGTGTTTTTCAGCGATTCTAGTTTTCTTTTATTTAGTGATTTTATTTTCTGGCAAGGGATTTTAATTTGAGCCTGATGATGAAAGGCACAGGTTCCATCGAATTATCGTTTAGACAAAATCTAGACCTGACATCCATAGTTTCGGTAAGCTTGTTACCATCTACCGTTATTATGTATAAGAGCCAGTTTGGCCTCAGAATATATTAGCTGGTGTATGGAAATTTTTCTCAATTTAGAACTTGTTCAGAATGGCTTGTGATAAAGACAATTTAATGTTAATTTAACGGTAATAATTAATAATGTTAATTTAATTTAATGGTAATTTCTTTTGCTTGCACTTTTTAAGCTAACCAAGTGCTATCATACTAGAACCTTATAAAGTTCAAGCACAGGACTTGGTCAGAATGGTTTCTGTAGACTTACTTTATTGTTGCTAGGTTTCTTCTATTCCTGTTCAGTGTAAAATTATATACAATAAGTAACTTAAACCAAGGTTCTTGAACTCGTTTTTCTGTTCAAAAATCTTTGCTGACAAAATTAAGTCGATTGTTTTGGTTGTATTTTACAGGTAACTTGGAATTAAGCAAAAGTTTTTGACCTAAGTTCTAGTTTCCTCTTGCGTCGTTTGAACAAAATATAAGAAAAGATTGAATGCTACTTCTTCTCAAACAGGAATGAAAATCTTTCTTTTTATTGAAAAATCTACAACTGTTATCTCAGTGACGAAGGGAAGCAGGGAAGGCAAGGGGCAACTGGCCTCCCTGTATTTTGAAAATAGATTATTTTTTTGTGTTTTTATTGAAAAAGTCCCTACAGTCTGGATTTTGAGTATGCGCCTTCTTTAAAAAAGGGTAAAATCCTTCCTCCCTCCTTATATGTTTGTGAATTAGCACCCCTACAGAATCTACTGTAAGAACAGTGTATTGAAATAATTTAGTCATTCCAATAAAAATTGGAATCTTCACATTTTAGAACAAAAGACCAAGTATGTTCAAAGAATTTCGAATTTGACTGAGAATCTATTTTTACAGCTTATTAAATTTATGTTTGTGTTTAATTTTTAAACATTTCGTAACCTTATTGAGCCTTATAGAAAGAAATTTCGGTACTTGTGTATTATATGGTACAAACTCAAGAATTACGATCTGCAGATCATACCTTTCAATATTTGAAGAAACTTAGGTTAGTCTCAGTTGAAATCTACAGTAGGTATATTTTAAATAAATATTTGATTTAATATTTTCATCATATTTTGGTATATTTCATTAAGATTAGCCTAACTTCACTTCTTGATTGTGTACCATATAATAAACAAATATCAAGATTTCTTAAAAAGCAGATTTAAGATTTTGGTTATCCTAATTCAAAAAATGACTAAACTACATGTGTATGAGCGTTGTTGCTGGCAACACGCAAAAGGCCTTATCAGGTCTTGTTGCTACCGAATTCTTCCAATAAAAGCTAAAAATGATACTGTTTTTATTATCTACCTTCAATAAAAAATTATTTTTAATTTACTTAGTTAATTTATTACCAGCACATAAGCTTGAATCTCTAATCTGTTTTAAATGTGATTTTGCTAGCTGAAGGAAGGGATTTTGTAGCTTTGATCCAAAAAGGGAACAAACCTAAAAATGTGAATGTATTCATTGCCGTCTAGTGATGCTCACTTGCCGAATCGAAATTTCACTTGCCGATACTCACTTGCCAAATCGTATTTCTTAAAACCTACACAAATGATCATCATAATTTCTAAGACTGAACAGAACTGGAATTAGCTGTTTTGCTGTTTTATTGCTTGTGACAAAAAAAAAATTAAAATAAACTATCCGCAAGAGTTCATAAACATAGAGAGAGTTTGACAAACCTTACAATTTTTGGAGAATTAAAATGTATTATCAAATTTTTTGATTTAACGGCCCTGTAAAACACTATTGAGAGCATTATAAATGGGTTTTTGGTAGTTTCTGCACACTGCTTTTGTGTTTTCAGTGAAGGGCTAGTATTTCAGAATTTCAAAGACACAGGAAAGTATCAAGAGTTGTTTATTTGGAACAGTTTTTTTCAAAATAGGTTGCATGAATTATGAAGCAGAAATGTTTTTTTCATTTTAAGCTTCAACTTTGCTCTTTACTTTCGTTTGAAAGACTTTCATAAGAATAAATTGATTTCATATAGAAGAATCATTCAGGTTTTCTTTTCTTTTCGCTGGTTCAAATTTGACGATCATCAATGTGTAATCAATGTAATCAAAGTATAAATAGAATGTGCTTCAAAATTATGAGATTGGCAATGGTGGAAATATATCAGAAAAATAAACCAATGGTATTAGAGCACACTTTTTAACACGGAAGCATAATTGTAAAGAACATTGTGACTAAAAAACTTTTCTTTCTTTCTATTGGCTTAAAATTTCATACAAGAGAACCAATCAAGTTCTACGAGCAGTATACGTGGGGTCTATTTGCCTTGATGCCCTAAAAGTTTAATGGGGAGTATGTAGTCCTTCAGTCCCAAAATCAAGGTTATGGGGAAAACCCACTGTTGTTTTTGTCAACAATGTAAGACCTTGGGGAAAACCCTAGTTACATAACTAGTTCGTAAAGAATGTAAGATCTTACGAATAATTAAGCAAACTAAAAAAAAAAAAAAAAAAAGGTTTCAATTTCAACAAAGCAGTGATCAAATAATTAAAATTTAATTAAAAAAAGAAAAATTCCGAATATTTCGGCCACACGTCCGTTAGCCTTTCTCAACGGAAAAAATGAAACCAGCGAAAAAAAGAAACTTGTTTTTTAAAACATAACACACACACAAACAACATCTAAACACGCGAAAAAAAATAAGAACAACTCATCTTATAAACAATCTTCCTCCCAACATTCAGTGTATAAAAATGTAAAATCTTGGTAAAAAGCCCTTATTGTTGGACTATTGGAGCCAATGAGCTGTTAACCTTCGGTACGGGGTCACCTCTGAAGTACTATCTAACATGGGGGTAAAACCCAATTACTTAACTTGGGAAATCTATTGAGTAAATGTTTCTAATTGGATACTGTTTTTCTTGATTTAGAACTGGGACTATTAGGGAGACACATAACCTTGAAAGTGCCCATATATCGTGAGAAATCAATATTAAAAGAATAATTCATTGAACGGAAGTTGACTAGTGGTAAATAGTGAATCACATAACTTATGTCTCAGAAAAGGATTTTCGGTTATGATGATGCTGCGGAGGAGGTTAGTATTTTTTTTGTATAATGCATAATGAGTAACAATGTAAGAAAGAGATAACAAAATATCCTTACATCCCATCAATTGAGAGTTGGATGGGCAAGTGAATTATATACTTGATTTTGACACTTTTTTACTTAACAATGTCAAATATAGGGCTTGTCCTTGCGGAGTGGATTGGTGTGCTAGCATTTGAATCCTTTGTCTGAGAGGACGAGGGTTCGAATCCTAGTGTACCCAATTATTTGGTTGGAACGGAGGTCAGTGGTGTGACTCTGTAAGCTCAGCAAGAATTGACTCAGCTCTAAATGGGTACTCGGAGAAATCTGGGAAAGGTAAACAGGAAGAATTTGCGAAAGCACAGGATGGTTGGCCCCCAACTCCCCATTGCACTTCCTGGCTGAAGAGCCAAGAAACGGAGATTAGCACCGCCGGTAGGGACTGTAAAGTCCAATGCCGTATTCTTTACGGCGTATGTCAAATATGGTAATTTAGAATAATGTCATTTAAAAGCTTCCATGACCTAAATAACTTATTTGCAAGAGTTTTTTAAATGTTTTGGATGTAATAAATAAAAAATAAAGTTTGTCCACGAAAAGTAAAAAAAAACTAATTTAAAGCTTGAAACAAGCAAAATTAGCTCCTGCGAGATGTCAAATGAAAAGAGATAAATAAAAATCAGCTATTTGTTTGTAGAAGTCATCCTAATGTTGTGACTATTAAATAAATGGAAAAAGCTTGTCCACGAAAAGTTAAGAACAAGTTAAAAGCTTGAAACAAGCAGAAATTGTCAAATGAAAGAAACATAATTAATATGAATAAACAAAAGATGCTGCTGCCCCCCATAACCCCCCAAAAATGTTTTTACACTGTACTGAAAAATAAATGGGTAAGATAATTGAAAATTTGGACTTCTAGAGGGTGGGGACACCATACCATGCAGTCAATTCAGCCAAATTTTTATAACTAAATAAGTACATAAGGAGTTTTTGTAAAACCCCCCAAAAAGTACTAGTCGAACTTCAATTTCCAATTTTATTATTAAGTACATTTCACATCTGAATTAAATATAAATAAATTCATTTAAATTAATTTTATTCAATTAACACTTCGTTTTTTAATATCTGATTGTTTTTGGTTACATAGCAATTTCTGCTTCTGAGCTAAAAGCGCAGGAGGAATATACGGAAACAACAAAAATATTGTACAATAAATCTACACGAATGCACAAATTCGCGGAAGGGGATGAGGTCCTCATATTACTCCCAGACGGCAATAATAAATTGGAAGTAACCTGGAAAGACCAGTTGAAGTGAAAAAGAAAATAAATGATGTAAATTATATGATATAATTAGATAGAGCAAGAAAAATGAAGTTTCTGAGCTCTGAAGTTTTAAGCGATTTGCATTCATATATTTTGGCCACGATTATGACTCACTAGTAAAGTAGCCCTGTCGCAAAAACGAAATTAATAAATTGCTTGACTAGGTATAATGATCAATCCGTCTCCACTGTCTTTTTTCATGGTTATAACTATCAACATCACGGTATTATTACTTTTCATGTAGATAGTTGTTGCAAAGGTGAATTCACTGGACTTAATAAGGAATTACAAGCACAGAGCAAGAAGTTCAGAAGATCTGACTGTTTGGGTTGAAATGCCACTGGCAAGTTTGGTAAGCAGGAAAACTAGGCCGAATTTTCTATGACCGTTGGTTTTATACTTGAGTTAACATCGTTTTACAGTTTTCATTCTTTACATTGGCTTAAAATTCATACAAGAATGTGACAACTGACTCTACCATTGTCGATTTCAATGTTTGCCATAGGTAATCCATTATTGGCACTAAATTTAATATTTAAATGTGTCCATGCATATTAATTTGATATACGTCATATTCTTACATTGGTTTACATGTCATATATTGAACCAGTAAAAAGAAAGCAGAACCTGGTAGATTCTTTTGTATGAAATTTTAAGCGAATAGAAAGAATGAAAACTATGTTGGACAAAATTATTTGCAATGTTTGGTGACACTAATTTTTCCCTACTAGGCTATAGCTACCACCAAGGCTGTTTTCTTGATCAAACACCGTCTGGTGTAAGTCATCCAAAGGAAACACTTACAGAAAAAAGTGTGCGTCAAGGGAAGAGAAGAGTCTGTGAAGTAAAGGAAAAGGAAATAACTGTTGAGGAATACCAAATTGTTGCTGCTGATGATAAGGAAGCCGCGACAGTTGCTGATGAGATGGACGAAAAACCAAGTGTGCCATCTGCGAGAGAAATGTTCCGTGATAACGTGGGTGTGTAGAAAAATGATTATATAAATGAATATATTAAAACATAAACGATTATAAATATATATACATATATATATATATATATATATATATATATATATATATATATATATATATATATATATATATATATATATATATATATATATATATATATATATATATATATATATATATATATATATATAAGGAAAAGGAGCAGGCATTTACAAATTATAAAAGACACAATTACTTTAATCAAACAGTTCTTAGCATCAGACTCTAAAGGAACGACGTGTGGAAGAAGGGGAAGGGTGACTTTAGCGTAAGAAGGAAGGAGGCACTGCGGAGGGGGCAGCCCCACTCATATACTTATCTATTTATGTTCGTTTTAAGTTTTAATGTCGCTCTCAAGTTCTATGGAAGCTATAATGTAACCAAGGACTGTACGTTAAAGAAACAAAACCACAGACTGAAAATAACTTAAACAGAAAGTCATGGAGGAAGACAGCAAGGTCACTTGATTTTGATAGAAGCAAAGCTCGCTATTTTTCTTTTTGGGTGTGTGCCAATTTCAAAACCACTGTTGGATTATATGGTATTGGGGCTAAAATATAAATCAACATCTTTTTGAAACGTAACATAAATGATTATTTGTTACCTTAGTATTAAGACTTCTCTTCCTTTGTTTAGTTCAGAAAGTTGGCCTTTTTCTAGTTGGCCATTATCAGGAAGAGGGGAGGGGGAAGTTCTCTAAATGAAACTACATTTATTCTATCATAATTATTGAGAATGTACCCAATCTTATTCGGTAGTAGGATCCATCTGCTAAACGGTATATGTTGGTGTTTGAAAACCTCGAATTTATAGAACCTAATACTATACAGTGCTGCCGAGCTTGCTATGCTTATAGCCTAATCTAGACTCTTCTGCCCTAGCCTTTTTGTAACAAAAGGGTATTTCTCTTGTCAAGCCAAACAGGAGTTTAGTTTTGGGTTGTTTGATGATAAAAGCAAATATGGTTAATCGCAGTCAAGATGAATTCCAAATAATTATTGGTGTAATAAATCATTAAGAAATTATTAAAGATCACTTTAGTTTTGGCTTGAGGTTTAGGGAGTTGAACCTCCTTTATTTTATTTTTTAATTTTTTTTGTAACTTTCAGTTGGCTTGATTCTTTCTTAAGGAAAATACTACAAAACTCATTCATTATCATTAATAATTGTTATTGACAAGAGATACCACAAAGCTATAGAAACTTCGTGGTGCTATAAATGCAGAACGTACTATAATGTTAGCCCCTTTTATTAATTAATTAATTATTAATTCTATATAAAGTTTTATAAATTTTATAAAGTTTAATTTTATAAATTTTATATATTTAATTAATTGTAAAGATTCTAGAAGCTAAAAATTTTCTCATAAGCAGTTTTACGCTGAAGATGGTAACCGAAAATTTAAGATCATTAATGGAGTTTTGGAAGGCACCCCAATAGAAAGAACACTCCCCTACAGCCATGCTTGAGATTAAACAATTATGGCGTAATTCAGAAATAGTTTTGTTCAATAAGATCCCACTAGGTATTGATTAATTTAAAATTGTTTTTCCGAAAACTGGCTTTTCAAGAAAATTCAGAACGCCTAATTAAAACTTAAAATGATGAAATAAAGTCCTTTAATAAGTCACGCCTAAACACACACTGAAGACCTTTAACAACACATAAGGACCTAAACACAACAATATCTAAAAAAACAAAAATTTTAATGATTAATCCAATCAAACTTAGAAATAACACATATTGATATGGAAAGATAAAACATAAAACGAATAGAAATTAAAATAAATAATCATATGAAACTTGAAGCGAACAAAACTACCACAAAGAGAAGTGAGTTACCCTCAACCCTTACCCTTAAACCTTTACTCTTAACCTCTTTACCCTTAAACCTTTAAACGGCTAGAGCATCATTTGCGCTTCCATAGGTTCTATCGATATACCGCCTAGTTATTGGTAGAAAAAGAAGAAAAAAAAATCCAACAAAGCAGTCGAAAGGTAAAAAGGCTATTTACTAATTAAAAAAGAAATATTTTTGTTACATTTGTTATATTTTGTGCTAATGTACATGTCTTTTGTCTTGTTTTAGTTGTAAAACATGTTCAAAGAATTGTGGCTAGCTTAGTAGTAATTCAGTGAATAAAATTCAAGTCAAGAAGGTTTTCAGGCAGTTGTAACTTCGTCGCCACCAAGAGATATTTTATCAAAATTTCCAGCAGTATGTATAATTTACCTATGACATTGCTCTGGGGACCCCCCCCCCCCCCAAAAAAAAAAATAACGGTGCGCTGAAAAAAATATCTACTTGCTTTGTAAATTAATTTAATATCTCTAGTAATGTAAAGTGATGTGGCCACTCTAAAAAGACAAAAACTTTAGAAAATAAAGAGGCATTATTTCATACAGTGTAAAAAAGGAAGGGATAATTGACAAAAATAATAGAATTAAACAATTAATTTATGTTTTATTAGTATCCTAAATAGTTGAAAAGCCGCTTGACCAAATAAAGTAGGTCTTCTTCATTATTATATCCCTTTGCTTGCCAAAGCTGAAGGTCTAAAATAAGGTGTTGGTCTGAAAAATTTCTGACCTCAACTTGAAGATGGGAGAACCGGTAAAAGTCAGAAAATGTAGTTGTGCATCTTTTGACAGCATCCTTTGAGAAGTTGCAGCCATTTCAAAAGCGCATTTTTGTTTGACAGTCGTTTGAGTGAGTCGATGTGATTCTTTGTGTGAAAATGGAAAAAACCAAGTATCGGGCTGTCATAAAATATTTGTTTTTGAAAGAAAATAGGCATTCAAAAATCAAAGATGAGTTAGACTCTTTGTACGCGGACTCTTCGCCGTCATTTACCAAAGTGAAATTTTTGGCAGCTAAATTTGAATGTGACCGCAAGTGTTTGGGAGATGATGAACGTTCGGGACATCCAATAACTTTACTGACGAAAACATCACTTAAGTTCATCAAATGGTGACAAACGACCACCGAATTAAAGTCGAGATAGCAAAGGAAATGAGGATGTCCAAGAACGTGTTTGTCATATATTAAATCAAGATCTAGACATGAGAAAGCTGTTGGGTGCCACGTTTGCTAGCGTTAGACCCAAAACGTGTTCAAATAAAAATTTGATATGTTCTGTTGGTACAGTTTAGGCGCAATAAATCCAAGCTTTGGTGATGATGAGAAAGTTATGGCGACTGTTTTTTGGGATAGTTATGGAGTTATCCTATGCAGATCAAAGATGAGCTAGACTCTTTGTACGCGGACTCTTTACCGTCATTTACCAAAGAGAAATTTTTGGCAGCTAAATTTCAACGTGACCGTTGAAAAGAGCGTGGGAGATGATGAACGTTCGGGAAATCCAATAACTATAACTACTGACGAAAACATCGCTTAAGCTCAGCCTGTGGTGCCAAACGACCGCTGAATTACAGTGAAAGAGATAGCAACGGCAATGAGGATGTCCAAAGAACGTGTTTGTCATTAAATCGAGATTTAGGCATGAGAAAACTGTCTTTTCGTTGGGTGCAGCGTTTGCTAACGTTAGACCAAAAACGCGTTCGAATGAAAATTTGCTATATTCTGTTGGTGCAGTTTAGGCGCAATAATCCGAGTTTTGGTGCCGATTAATTACTGTAGATGAAACTTGGACGCACCATTATATGGCTGAAACAAAAATACAGTCAAAACAGTGAATTGTATAGAGGGAATCGGCTCCAGAGAAGCGAATTCTGTTTTTTCGGCTGGGAAAGTGATAGCGACCGTTTTTTGGGATAGTCATGGAGTTATCATAATCGATTCCCTTCAAAAAGGGAAATACATTACAGGAGAGTACTACGCATCTTTAATTGACAAGCTGAAGGTAGAAATTGCGGATAAACGGCCACATTTGCAGAAATAGAAAATCCTGTTCGCCAAGACAACGTCACACACCTCAACAGTTGCCATGGCAAAAACCCATTAATTACAATTTGTACTGCTTGAGCATCCACCTTATTCACCAGATCTAGTCTCAAGCGATCTACTACTGTTCCCTGAACTAGAAAATGCCCTCCGAGGAAAAATATTTTTGGCAAATGAGGAAGGAATCACCTTTGAGAACAATTATTTTGCAGAGAAGAACGCGAGTACTATTTTGACGGATTAAGGAGATGGGAGCATTGCTGGGAGAAGTGTATGGAGTCACAAGGTGACTGTGTACAAAAATTAACATAAATTTTTTGACAAACATTCTTGTATCTATGTTAGGTCGGAAACTTTTCAGGTCACCCTCGTATTGAGAAAAGCTTCACGCTTTTCAATAGTTTACTTAGTATTAGTAGATTTAACTGAGTTTAACGACCGATATAAGCCATAATAGGAAAGAGTGTGCATATGAATGTTTCTTGGACTAAGAGCTCTATTTAGGCCCTTGTATGGTCGCAATAAAAAAAAAATATGCCCCTTTTTCCCTTGTCAATGTTTCTTTTTCTTCTGAAAAGAATTACCTTTTTGAGAAATTAATTTAAAGACCTTTTCCACAAAACAACTTTAAAAAAAGTTAATAGCTCCATTAAGCCAAAACGAACAGAAACAAAGTCAAATAATCTTCCAAGCATAAAACTACCACAAATCACAACCAATAAAGAAATTAAGCTTAAAATGAAAGCAGGCTACAATAAATATCCAAGGCAAACTCAAAACGAGCAAAATTAACATGAATAGGGCTGATAACACCCATGCTTTCTCAGGACCAGAGCATAATTTGTGCTTCACTGAAACAAAAAACAAATGACCGTGGATTGTCAGTTCACATATACTGATATTTATTCCTTAAAGTTGTAATAGTTTAAATTTATTAAAGTAAAAAGGGAGAACATTTAAAACGTACTTTGTGCTCAGTAAAGTGCAAATTATTTTCAGCGCTATTGCGCTGCCTATGAAAGGAAAAGATGAAACTTATGTCGAAAAAAAGAGTATTACGAGTAGATATATGCCCCCCTGTTCCTTTTAATGCATACTTGTGTCTACAATTCTATTCTAATTATAACGATTCCAGAACTTGAAACATTTGTAATTTTTTTCTTAGGTTGCTTTTTTGTCATAATTGATGCATTCTTCGTTCACTTGGGAAAAGGGGATGTTGCCCTTTATGCTGACCCTATTATTTCCATATTTTCTGTTTTGGTGCTATTGACGCTCAGTTGGCCTTACTGTAAGTAACTTTCTTTCATTATTACTTATTTTCAAAAGAATGGGACAAACGAGCCAAAGATCGGAAAATAAATTTAAGTACCAAGAACAGTAAAAATGAAATCTGGTGGTTTAAATTGGTTAAGTGGAGATCTACAGAGCCATATGTATCTAAAAATATTATATAATGCGTTAGAGGTAATTCCTCGGTTGAAGAAGAAAGAGAAAAGGAGAAGAAAAGAGAAAAGAAGAAGAAAAAAGAACTGTCACCCTAATCCAGCGATTGAGATAAAAGAGCACTTGAACGAGGTCATGATCTAGAATTATATTTAAAATAAAGAAACCTTTTCGCTTATACACTGGTAAAAGATGTGCTATTTGCATAATTTTCAGCATTACAGGGAAACAAAGAGTTTACTTCTAAAAACTGTTGTGGCTTAGTAGTTTTTGATTCTTGTTTAAAATTAAAGAAAAATGAGCCAATCAGGTGTTTTTAATGCCTTAAAATTTTACGCGTAAGCAATGTCAAAAATAACGACAAAGTATTGTGATTGGTTTATGAAACACCACAAAAATATAATAATAAGATTCGAGCCTGCTTGTAACACGGGAGTATAGGATAATAATCTTTCTTTTTTCATCTTTGGTGGCATTCGAAAGTTTTTTTCGAAAAATTTCCATGAGAACTCCAGAAAAATTATCTTTCGATCAGACATCGCACACGGATTTTGCATACTGACTTGTCCTGGTTGAGTTCACTTGATAAAATTTGATATTGTTTTGTTAGAATTAAACCAGTTTATTTAGTCAAAATTGACGCTTGGTTTTGCCTAAAGTGCTTACTAATTTTTATCTATGAAAGACACATATAAAGCTTGATCCCTCATTTCTAGACCTAATGTTTGCAGGAATAAATACAATCTAGTGAAGAGTGAATCACGGTTCATACTATCTATCACGACCGTACTATCATTCTCTGAAATTTAAGAAACTGATTGACAATGCAACTGTCTAGTGAAAGCAATTTCCTAATCCATGCTGACTCGGAATTAGTAAAGATATTTTAAGGATTAAACTGAACAATAGTTTTAATTGCAAGAACAAATTTTGAGTATTTTAAAAATGAGCCAGAAATTTCTATATATGATACAAAATTGAAATAAAAAGTATGCTCAGTTCTGAGTTCTTTATTTAACAACAAAAGTCATAAACAAAAAATTACTTCAAGACAATCTCCCCCATAAGGATCCATGGCCGGGAAAGAACAGGGGAGAAAAAAATACCAACACAAAGAAAAATTATAAACAAAATCCAAAAACAAAATTGAGTCGCCCACCTTAATAATCCCCGAAAATGACAAGCTAGGTAGGGGGTAACACATAATTTCACCAACTCAGTTAAATATCCAACTCAATCCAAAGACATCAACTCCAAGGGAAACCGGAATATATAAAAAAAAAGAAACAAACAAACAAAATTATTTACTAGATAGAAAATCTCTAACATAATTTTTGAACAACACCAAACGAGTGGCAGCTTCGTACGAACTCTGGGAGCGTGTTCAAGATCCTGTTGCAAGCTGTCAGAGGGTTGAAGTCAGACCTCACTGACGGTGTGTGAAGAACCAGTAAATTGTTGGAAGTGCGGAGATGATAAGTCGATTGATCAGAAACAAAAGGTATATTATTACATAGGACAGCAGGAAGATGGCCGTGCAACTATAAAAAAATGAAAGAAGAACAAGAAAGAAAATAGAGAGATTTCAAATCAAGCAAGGGATTAAGTGAAAATTGGTTAGTTTCCTGAATAAGAGTCCTTGCTTTATAATAAGGTTTTGAAAGTGGCTTCAGAGACGAGGGAAAAGTTGACATCCAAATAACAGAACAATATGAAACATAAGACTGAACTAGGCTGCCGAACAAGATCAGGATCAGGTCAATATGATGCTTGAACGAAAGATTTTCATCAAGCAAAAAAGGATTAGAAAAGTCCGGATGAACCGAGATGACTCGACCAGATAAATATGATAGAAACCATGAATAAGCATGCCCTCTTATACCAATATGGGACAGTTTCAAAAGAAGAATCTTGTGTGTTAATGAGTCAAACGTTTTTCGAACATCAAGAAAAAAAAGCAGCAGGTATCAAACCAGAGTCAAGAGCTGAATTTAAATAATTCAAGAGAGTTGCACATGCATGCTCATTTGAGTGCTTCGCCCTAAAACCAAACTGAAAATCATGAAAAAAGTGTTTAGAATTAAAAAAAATCAAGAAGTCGAGAAAGCACAGCTTTTTCAAAAATTTCAGTTAAACACCGATAAAAGAGATATGGGACTATAATTTGCAGGTTCATTCCTTGATCCGCCTTTAAAAAGGATGATAACACGAGCACGCTTTAGAGCACTTGGGAAGATACCATTTCCAAAAGGAAGATTGACAAGTCTCGTGAGGGCACACACAATGACAGGAAGAATTAACTTGACAACCTTGATCGGAATACGGTCTGGGCCAGAGGATGAAGAACCCCTCAAACAATTGACAATTCTGGCTACTTCAGCTTCAGAGACTGGTTCTAATGCCATTGATTTAGGACAAGGCGGTCCAAGGTAAGACCTAAAATCAGGTAGAGAAAAAGAAGGACTTACAGAAGAGGCTGTAGTTTTGCCGATATTAGCAAAATAAAAAGTAAACGCATCTTGAACTTTTAGCTCACCCTCTGCATTTTTGCCGTCAATCACAACACTTGAAGGGACAGAAGGAGGCAGAAAAGATGGCCTGATAACAGAATTGATTACTTGCCATGTCTTCCTAATGTCTTTACCGCAAGCAGAGAATTTTCTATAATAAAATAAGGATTTAGCTTTTCGGCAAAGCGAATTGTAAACTCTTCTATAAGCTTTGAAAAGTTGAAGCCGAGAATCACGCGAAAATGGCTTAGAACAGCTGTAAGCCTTCCAAAGATAATTTTTCTTCCTCCAACTTTTAAGGAGTCCAGGAGTCATCCAAGGATTCAAAGGCGCTGTTCTTTTCGATGCCGGATTTGACTGGGGTGCATCACATGTATCGAATTCCATTGAGATAGCCATTTTTTAAAACCCTGAAATGTAAGTTTATTGCCCCCCGTGTTATGGAATAGCAGGATAGTGCCTCCTTTTTAATTTCATCAGTGCTAAGAGGCTACCGGAAGATCATAGAGGACTGCTTGATGGACTCTTTTGAATGCTAATCCTCATATTTACGAGCTTTCTATAGATTGAACCAAAAAAAGGTTTTATCAAGTGAAAGTAAGGAGCAACATTAAAACTTAAAATGAACTGAAATTATTACGTATATGAAGGGGGTTACCTCCTCTTCAACACCTTGCTCTTTACGCTAAAATTTATAGTACTTATGAAAAAAGATTCTTATTGTTCCAATTAAACGACTACTATGTTTCAAGAGTCGTTCTTAAAGCAATGGGACAAAGTTCGGACTTTAGCGTAAAGAGCGAGGTATTTAGGGGGAGGCACCCTCCTTCGTATAAGTAATAATGTCTGTTCCGTCTAAGTTTTAATGTTGCTCCATACTTTCGATTGAAAAAAAAAATAGTTTTTTTGTTTAATTTAATTTCTTGTCTTTTTTAAATAATCCCAAGAAATTTGTCCCCACCTCCACGGAGCAATGCCTTCCCATGGACATATCCCCTAGACAATTCAATCCTGGTGAAAATTTACCCGGGACAATTACCCTTAACTACACCACGCGTAAAATTGAGACGGAAAAGAGAAAGGAAGAAATATAAGAATAATTTTGTATAGGAATGTTGGCAAATTTCCCCAATAAGCAATTCCCTCTGACAATTTCACCCCCTGGAAACTTTCCACCTCTTGGAAAATTCTCCCCTGGAAAAAAACAGCAGAAAATTTGTCTTCCCACCGTAAAATGTATGCGTTCTTCCCAATAACAAATATCATACGTAAATAATGGACAATTTTTATAACTTAAAGACCTATCATCCTGAAACTGTGGAGGAGGGGTGGCGATCAAGTTATGTCCAAAGGCATAGTTATTGGGCTTTTCAAGTATGATGAACAAAATGGCTATCTCAAAATTTTAATCTTACGATTCTGGGGAAAAAACGACCTTGATTCTATGATGATTCTATGATTTTAACTATTAGGCTACGATTATTTTGTAACTTTTGAAATTTTATTTATAAAATAGAGGGCGCAGTTTATAAATGTAAATGATTGATAAACTATTAATTGGCTAATAAAATAATAATGAAAATAGTTAACAGTAATTAAATAATTTAAATAATAAATGAAAAAAAATGAAAAATACATTATTAACCACTCAATAAATTGAAAATAATTTTACCAATAAATGAAAATTTGTTAAAAATTGGCCTGAAAATTTTGTGGGAGTTTTGAAGCGGGGGGTAGTCAATATTTTGCCGCGGCCACAAGAGAGGCCGGAAGCACCAGTGCATTTAAAGCTGAATGGCTTCATTCTTGATGGAATGATTATGCAGCTCTTATTTTAGAATACTGTAATATTCACTTATCCTTTTTTGGTTTCATAATATTAACGGCGATAACCAAAAAGAAAATTAGAAGAGATGAACAGTGTTGAAATGTCAGATTGTTTTTTGCTATTTTATGACTTTGCTCTTTATCCTTACGAAATTTCTTTGTGAGAATTGGAAATCATGTTAATCAAGCTTTGTTTCAACAAAAAAATCTTCCTGTGGACTTAGAAGTCAAGTTTTCTTTGGGCATCGGATTTCATACTGAAATCTGAATAGAAATTACCTTGACATCAGAATATAAAAATACAAAAAGTGGACATTGACAAGCTAGGTCCTGGAAGACTAAAAGATCTAAAAAAGGTCAGTAAGAAGCTGGAGAAAAAGTTTGGATCAGATGATCTTGAGTAGTCATGTTGCGGGGAAGGTAAAGTACGTTCTACAGAAAATCTCATAAAGTCTTTTGATGTATCACGGCCGAGAACTTCAGTAGAAGAGCGGCCGAGTTGCCTTTTGTTGTGAACCCAGCACTCTCTTATTAGTTTAGTGATTGTGCTGTGAAATTAAATACGACAGTCTTCGTGTTTGCTGATATTTGACGTGGTCGCTTCGACAGAAATGTCGCATATCAACATCTGAATATCAACGATAATGTTAAATTAAATAGCTATCCGTAAGTGGCTTAATCAAAGTTTCATTTTGCGGGTGGATCAGACTAAGGGAAGGTTGTACACTAAGCAATTAGACATTCAAGATATGCACTCTTTTAATTTTCAATCTTAGGAGGGGGGAACCTGCATCCCCTTCTTCTGATTACGGCTGTATTATCTATATAATGAGATTATGAATCTAATTCCAGTGTAAGACCCTTTTGCGAAAATTGTACAGGAGTAATGGAAGAAACTCAAGTCATTTTTATTACAGATATTTTTGTTTAACAATTTTATTATTGATAAAAATTTTCATTATTATTTTCATTAGTCATTTCGTTATTTTTATTTGTCACTTTCTTATTGATAATTTTATTATTGATAATAAGAGGCACTATTAATTTGTTTTTAAAGTACCAAGAATAGGGAACTGAAATGAGATTGTTTAAATTGGTGAAGTGAAAATTTACTCAGAAATATATATTTTAACAAATCTATTATTAAATAAATGTATTACAAATTTCTCATTAAATTCATTATTTCTTATATAATATCTTTTAATGTTTTTCAATAAATTAAGCAAATCTGGAAATTCATTTTTCAGTGAAAAAGATCTATACATATTTGATCAGTTTTCAGTTGAAGCGGATGCCAAATTTAAAAGTTAGGAAGCGTGGGTAAAAAATCAGCAAAAAATAGGCTAAAAGTCTGTGGTAATAAAAAGCTTAGAAGATGTAGCTTTCCTTTGAAGGTGTAATTGTCTTTGGAATCAACGGATTGTTAATATTTGAATTTTATAGGCCGGAAACGTCACACCAGATTTAATTAATTAGTTTTGCTTATTCATTTTGATTGCTCAACGTGGCAACATTGACAAAAATATAATATTGCCGGTGCCCTAAAAATGTTAGGCCTAAGAATCAAAATATGTTTTTATTTTAATGTCCTTGATGCTTTAAGGTTAAAAATCATC
Organism: Artemia franciscana; assembly: GCF_032884065.1. Taxonomy (NCBI): domain Eukaryota; kingdom Metazoa; phylum Arthropoda; class Branchiopoda; order Anostraca; family Artemiidae; genus Artemia; species Artemia franciscana. The sequence continues at coordinate 6,837,209 of NC_088877.1, forward strand.
TATCGCAGAAAAAATAGAATAAGTACCAATGACCGATCAAATCAAATTACATGTAGAATTTTAACGTCTAAGCATGCGCTATTTGAACTAGAGAAGAATAGAGCATTAGAATAGAAGAAATATGAAGATTTTGTTGCAAATACTACAGCGCTACCTATTTATCGTATGAAATGGAAAATTCAGTTTTTTGTAAGAAGTTTATTTACGCAATTTAATTTGACTAAATTCCTTAGAATTTAAGTAATAGAATATATTTATCGTCTGATATACTGTAGCTTATGATCTTGCTGTTGATATCAGTTATTATTAATTGCGAAAAATATATCCGAGGCAAAAATAGGTACCTGCACCCAATACCAATAGTTTCCATAGAAACTGTCTCCAAAGATTATAGCCCAACTTGTCTCCTGGCCATTGACTTTTTTAATGTATAATTTGTAACTTCTTTTGTATCTTTTGTTCCATGTTACTTTTATACAGCCTCTTTCATCACTCTTTTCTCATATGAAGCCATAAATAAGTTGTGAAAAAGTTAGTGACAATAAATACTTTTTCCTCCTCCATTTACCTGATATAGGTAAATTTTTTCATACTTCTGATATTTTTACATATGCCGCTATTTGATGTGAAACTTTGAGAATAAGGATTTTCTGTATGACATAATTTTTTTTCGGATTTTTAATCACACCTTTTTTATCATCAAATTGACAATGCAAGCTCTAGATATGCGTTGTAAGTAATCAAAATTTTATTTCTACTTTCAGTTACTCAGGCATCCAGTTTGCTTCTTCAGACTATTCCAGGTCATTTAGATGTAAATGAAATAAAGACCAAACTCCTAGAAGAATTTCCTGCTCTCGTCAACGTCCATGAGCTACACATTTGGAGTCTTGGTTCGTGTCAGACTGTTGCTTCTGTACATGTTGTGTATAAGAACAAAATGGTAGGAAATTCTCTCTCTCTCTCTCTCTCTCTCTCTCTCTCTCTCTCTCTCTCTCTCTCTCTCTCTCTCTCTCTCTCTCTCTCTCTCTCTATCTCTCTCTCTCTCACACACTCTCTCACTCTTTCACTCTCTCACTCTTATTCTCTCTCTGCATCTCTCTGTTTCTCTAAGCTGAACCATATTTTTTAGGACTTTCTATCGACGACTGGAAAAATTCCAATCTTCTTCCAAGCTCGTGGAATTTCCCGCGTATCTGTCCAACCAGAATTACAATCAACGGTAAATCTTTATCTTCCTACTTTTTTCTTTCTTAAAATATGTCGTTTCTTAAATTATTATTTCCAAGATATGTTGAAGACCCTGATCGAAACAAGAACCTGAGCTTGGCTTGCCTAAACTTCCTAAAAACTATCTTGTTCAATGGCAATCAGCTGTGTTTGTGCCCTTAAGCACATAGAAGAATTTTTGCAGTATTTTATTTTTCCGTGTCTTACTATTTTCTAACTGAATTTAAACCAATCAAACTACACAAAAATTGGTCTAAAATGTATGCCACTTTACAATTAGTAGAACCATTTTTTTACCAATCGATGATTGTCACTTCTTAACTACAATGGTCCTTGCATTGGCCCTTTGGTCGCTGGGATTGACGCTTCAACCCCATATTGACAAATAGAGAACAATCCACTCTGCCACTAGAGGCAGAAAGCATTGGCACCGATTATCGGTTTTCCATAATATTCACTTCCATTTCTTTCTTTGTGCCACTAGAGGCAGAAAGCATTGGCACCGATTGTCGGTTTTCCATAATATTCACTTCCATTTCTTTCTTTGTGCCACTAGAGGCAGAAAGCATTGGCAGCAATTGTCGGTTTTCCATAATACTCACTTCCATTTCTATCTTTGTCCCAATAGAGGCAGAAAGCATTGGCACCGATTGTCGGTTTTCCATAATATTCACTTCCATTTCTTTCTTTGTGCCACTACTTCCATTTCTTTCTTTGTGCCACTAGAGGCAGAAAGCATTGGCACCGATTGTCGGTTTTCCATAATATTCACTTCCATTTCTTTCTTTGTGCCACTAGAGGCAGAAAGCATTGGCACCGATTGTCGGTTTTCCATAATATTCACTTCCATTTCTTTCTTTGTGCCACTAGAGGCAGAAAGCATTGGCACCGATTGTCGGTTTTCCATAATATTCACTTTCATTTCTTTCTTTGTGCCACTAGAGGCAGAAAGCATTGGCACCGATTGTCGGTTTTCCATAATATTCACTTCCATTTCTTTCTTTGTGCCACTAGAGGCAGAAAGCATTGGCACCGATTGTCGGTTTTCCATAATATTCACTTCCATTTCTTTCTTTGTGCCACTAGAGGCAGAAAGCATTGGCACCGATTGTCAGTTTTCCATAATATTCACTTCCATATCTTTCTTTGAATCAAACAATTAAGTAGCAGAAGACCCCCCTTCCCTAATGTTAATGTTTAACGGTGTTTCTTATAGTTTCCTATGTTTCTTATGTAATTTACCTCTTCGTAGTATTTACTTCTATCTACTCCTGTTACCCCAGAAAAAAAAATTCTGTATGAGTGAATCCTGTAAAAGATCAGTTCTTTTTTCTATTAGTTGACCAAAAATAGATTTTTAGATGCCCTTTGAAAATAAAAGCGTTTCGTGTGAGAGAAAACAAAAGTGTTTTCCCTCATGATAGAATAAGAGTAAAATTTCTTTTACTACTTTTTCAGTTAAATTCAGCGGAAATAAATGAAAGAAACTGTTGCTTTAAAAATGTTACATTTAGGCCAGCATTTCGGAGAAGCAAGTAAATAACATAGAAAAAAGAGAGTGTAGCCTACTTGTGATGGATGTTGTGACTCAACAAATTTTCCTTCTTTTTACTTGCTTAAAATTTCATGCAAAAATCAAAACAATCAGACTCTGTGTTCTTTTTCCTGGCTCAGAAGTTGGTATAGTATTAACAGGTAAACACAAAAACAAATTAAAACAAGTTTAAAAGCGAGATTATTTTGCTTCCCTTTCTGACATACCCTTAAGAAATAACGTGAGTAGGGGAGGGGGCAATACTCCCATGCTAAGTTCATTAGCATACCGGTTACTATACCATGAATCTTTGATCTGCATATTCAGGCCATGACAATTTTGTGAATAAATTTTTAAATTTTTTATTTTTTTTCTACTAAGAATTTTTTATATAGAGTCTGAAATAGATGAATTAGGTTTTTACCAAAGTATGAGGGAGATTAATCAGATTCTTTCTAGGGTAAAAACATGTGAAGTGGGAATTTAGAATTTCAGTCAGACACAGACACGACTACCAGCTCACAAGTGGTATACTAGAGTCTGAAATAGGTAAATTAGGTTTTCACCAAAGTCTGAGAGAGTTGAATCGATTTCCTTTTATAGTTTGAGGTATATGAAGCGAGAGTCTATCAAGATTCATTCAAAAACAGACCTTACTATGAGCTCACAAATGTTATGCTAGAGTCTGAAATAGATGAATTAAGTTTTTACCGAAGTCTTAGAGAGCTGAATGACATGATGTGAGAATTTATCAAGATTCAGTCAAACAAAGACACTACCACCAGCTCACAAGTAATATTCTAAAGTTTCAAATAGGTGAATTAGTTTTATACCAAAGTCTGAGAGTGATGATTCGGATTCTTTTAGAGTTAGAGATATAAAGTGGAAATTTATCAAGATTCAGTCAAACACAGACAATACTATCAGCTCATAAGTGTTGTACTAGAATCTGAAATAGATGTATTAGGTTTTACCAAAATCTGATAGAAATGAATCGAATTCTTTTTAGAGATAGAAACATTTAAAGTGAGAATTTATCAAAAATAAGTCAAAAACAGACATTAATATCAGCTCACAGCTGTTATACTAGAGTCTGAAATAGATGAACTAGGTTCTTACCAAAGTCTTAGTGAGATGAATCGGATTCTTTTTAGAGTTAGAGACATAGGAAGCCAGAATTTGTCGACACACACATCATTACCAGCTCAAAAGTGGTATACTAGAGTCTGAAATAGATGAATAAGGTTTTTATCAAAGTCTTGATTGTCGCCAACGCATAACTGGTTTAGACCTGTACTAGAGCCCTGTTGTAAAATGTATTCCAGCTCGAGTGTCACAACGATTTTGTGATTGTTTTTTTCTTTAATAGCACTTTTACGTTTCGTTTGCACAGAAATAAGTGAAAATCTTATTTTTGAGTTATGTGATGAAATAATTTTAATTGCTTCAAAATAATTTAATCATCTTGGACACAGAGACGAAAATTATTTTGTTTGTTAAATCTGATTTTGCTGCGCATTTGATATTGATTGTTGTGATTCTTGATATTTTTCTATTTTGTTTTCTTTTTTTGATTGTTCTGTTTCTAGCTTGTTGCAAATACAAAAGAAGAAATCATTTCTGAATGCTACTTAAGATGTAGAAGCAAAGATTGCTCAAATATGCAATGCTGCGGAACAAACAATGAAAACACAGAGGGTCATACTCATTCCAATGCTCACAACTGTGCTGGCCATGCTCACAGCCATAGTCACTATCATGAATCAGCACAATGTCAAACTAGTAAATACGCACAAGTAAAACAGTCAGATGACATAATCGTCATTGACAAAACCAAGGAGGATATTGGACTTGCATATACTATTGATATTGACAATTATCATCGTGAAATCTACCCTCAAATTGAGGATTATAGTAGGATGGTATGTTCTGATAACGTAGACGTTATACATAATATACAAAGTGCTCATGATGACTATAGTCTCAGTGCTGAAATTCAACTTTCTGAATCAGTCACGCAAGGGAGCTATAACAGCTTAGTAATTAGCCAACCCGAGGATACTCAAGCTACTAATCCTCTAATAAGTAGTAATGAAGCTACATTAAGTAATTATAATGAAGCTCAAAATCAGTCAGTAGAGGGTGAGTTAAATAAATGTGATGTAAGTAACCACCCCGAACTAAAAAATGTATCTCAGTCAGAAGGGATCTCAAATTTGTGAAGTTTGTGAAGTGACCAGTGATAATGAGCTGGGCTATAAATGGATGACTAAATTCACGATTCAAAGGATTATGATTTATGATAAGAGATAATTGAACAATTTTATAGTTAATAAATACGTAAGTTAGTTCTTTCGGTTGACCCAAGTTTCCTGGTTTGGTTAGATCAAATTTCCGAAAGTCAGCATTGACTAAAAACCAAATGATAAGATTCGGAAAATTGCTTTGGTCCCAATGATTTTAGGGCAATAGTAAAAAAAATCAAGAGGGTTACATGTTTTGTGATGTCCCATGATGGACTGTCAAAAATCCTTCTTTGACAAATTTCGTTTTCTGTGTAAAAACTTGACAAGATTTTGATAATCTTGATAGTATCATGCAAGAGTTTCGTAATACTTGGCAAGATTTTGATAATCTTGATAATGAGAGACATACCAGAAAAATAATTTTCCAGAAGAAGTATAATTTTCATAATACCCTGCATGATTTTGTTAAAAACTGACAAGATTTTGATAATGCTGCGTAAAGTTTTGATAATATCATAGAGGATTCTCATTATGCCATGTGGGATTTTGATAATATAGCACAAGATATTTGATGATTTCAGGCATGATTTTGATAATACGACAGAAGATTTTGGTAATGCTTGACAATTCTTTGATAGTAGCAGACATGATTTTGCTAGAATCATTCGAGATTTTAATAATAACTTATCATAACCAGACTAATATCAGATATCAGATCAATAACCTGACATCAGATCAGGTTGAATCAGAAATATAATAGCAAAGTTGAACAAGTTCTTAAATAAAAGAATGTTTAAACGCTTCATTAATGTTTTGTTGTTTAAAGTATAAAGTTAATCCTATAGGATGTAAATCCTAGCTATCTTTCTGGGTGTCTAATTTCTACCGGGGTCTAGTCAATAGTTTTAAGGTATTGTCCTTTCAAGGGGGGCCTCTATGCCCATAACAAAATCATGAAAACGACTCCATTGCCAGTGTTTGTTAACAACCAATCAAAGGGACTTTCGTCTCGGAGGAATTTGGGAAAACTGGGTACTTTAGATGTTAGCCCATATATCGTCTTCTTCTTAACAGTACGCTTATCTTTTGCCTTTACTTACTGTATATGTACTTTTACCGTTACCGAACAGTTCGTGGTAACGAAGCATAAATAACGAGTAACGAGATTCAATAGTAGGCAAAACCTTAAAAGAAAGAATTTTGATATCAATGAATATATTGACAGAATTGGTTTACTGTGCTGATTCCAAATATTCAATACTTAATTATCTGTATTGATGTTAATTATATAATTAATACTTAATTATACTTAATTCTTATACTTATAATGGGTGTCACATTTATGTGACACCCATCAAAGGCTACTACGAGCCGAAGAAATTTTTTTTGAATTTTTGAAGAAGGGAGGAAACACTCCCTAAAAGTCAAATAAAATTAATGAAAACCACACCATAAGATTCAGCGTATCAGAAAACCTTAGCTAGGAGACCCCAAGCTCCTGTCTGCCAAAATATGGAATTTGTATTTTTTGCCAGAAGAAAGATCATGGATGGGTGTTTATTTGTTCGTTTTTTTCCAGGAGTGATCGTATCGAAATAATGGCCCTGGAACATTACAAAAGGGCTAATTCAAACGCGGATTAAACGTTCTAGTGCCATTTTAGGCAAATAAAAAACTGGGGGAGGGTACTTAGACCCCCTTGTTTCCGACCTCCTTCCCCTAAGGTCGTCCAATCAAAAATTAGGAAAGCTTTTCTTTCAGCATAGCTCAAAAGTTCAACAATTATGCCTTTGGTCATAATTTAACCCTCCATTGTCCCAGGGAAATGGGCTGTAAGCTATACAATTATGTTGATACAAGGGGAATATTATCGAACCATTTTTTTAGAAGATTGGCAGTCGGCTCATTCGAACATATATTGTAATTTATAGTTCTATTTTGGAGAAGTGTCCATTTTCCGATTACTCCGAGTCTTAAAATTGCACTAGAACTTCTGATTAGCAATCCAATGAGCCCCCTCCGAAAATTATATAATCACCCTTTCTATATGTACCTATGTGGCCCCAGGACAAATCTTACAACCCTTGCCCTAAGGGCTCTTAGTGTTGTCATCCTCAAACACATAATTTCCAGACCTTTCAAATATCTTGAACAAAATGGCTATCTCGAAATTTTGAATGGATGTGTATGGAAAAATGATTAGCTATGGGGTTTAGCTGCCCTCCAATCACTTTTTACTATTAAAAAGAGCACCAGCATTTTCAATTTCCAATCGAATGAGCTCTTTTTGAAGTTTCCAAGACAACAAATGGCCATCTCAAAATTTCTATCTGATGAATTTCAGGAAAACCCGAGGTTTGGGGGAGGGTATCCACCATCCAATCACTCTGAATCTTAAAAACGTTACTATAACTTCTGATTAACAATCCAAGGAGCCACCTCCGAAGTTTATACGATCACACTTTCTATATTTACCTTATATGCCCCAGGGCCTAGCTTAAAACCTAATTTAGGGCTATGGGGGGGTTGTCATCCTCAAAAACATAATTTCTGGACCTTTCAATTACGTTCAATAAAAGGGCTATTCCAAAATTTTGATTAGATGGGTTTTAGGAAATGTTGGGCGTTGGAGGGGGTGTTGTTTCCCTCCAATCACTTTTGACTATTAAAAATGGTACTGGCCCTCTCAATTCACTCTGAATATTAAAAAGGCCACTAGGACTTCTGATTACCAATCCTAAGAGCCCCTTCCGAAGTTTATAAGATCGCCCTTTCTATATGTATAGCCTACCTTATGCCCGGATGGCTCTGGGGGAGGGGGGTCATTCTCAAAGACATAACTTCTAGACCATTCAACTACGTTAAAAAAGGCTGCATCAAAGTTTTGATTGGATGTGTTTGGGCAAATGATGGGCGTGGGAAGTGGGTTAGTTAACTTCCCTTACCTTCAACTATTAAAAAAAAGAACTAGCCTTTTCAGTTTTTAATCGAAGGAGTCTTTTTCGAAATTTCTGTGACAACAGGCCGTCATCTCAAAATTCTATCAGATGTATTTTGGGAAAATACGAGGTGCGGGGGGGGGGGGTTAATCCACCCTCCTGTCACTCTGAATCTCAAAAAGTGCATTAAAACTTCTAACTGGCAATTAAATGAGCTTCATTTAATTTTATACGGTCACCATATCTATATGAACCTTATCTACTCCCAGGGCATAATCTATAACCCTTGTCCTGAGGGCTTTGGGAGGCCGTCATCCTCAAAGACATAATTTCCGGATCTTTCAACTCCGTTGAACAAAATGGCTATCTAAAAATCTTGATTAGATTTGTTGTGGGAAATGGTGGGCGTGGAAGGGGTGTTAATTGCCCTCCAATAACTTTCGACTATTAACAAGGGTATGTGCCCTTCCAATTTCCAATCCAATTTCAAATAAGATCTTGACTGGTTTTTCCTTCAAGAAAACTTAAGAGGGGAACAATTCTATTGCCAACTTTCGATGTTTCAACAAATGAAGCGTAAAGAAATATACAACTGTCTTGGAGAAGCCAGGTAGATAGTTGTCAAAAATGACACAATCAATGCCACCGGTGCTTCCAGCACTTCTACTTTTGATTCTATTTTATATTATATTTATATTATATTATATTTCCAATAGTTTTTGAACATTAGGATGAGCTGGTCAAGCCAAGCATAACAATTCCCTGATCCAACCTACTGTTCAAAAGCGCTTGGCTGATGTAGGATAATGTCCATTGGAATCCTTGCGGGAGTCACATTCACCTCTCCAAAGCACTCTTTCAAAATTTGTCAATCCTCTCTAGGTTATCTTTGTTACCAGAGGCCAAGTCAATAGCTTGATTATCATGAAATACATTATTAGCACTCTCCTTTCACAAGCAATCTTTTAAAAGTTTGTCATACCTTTCTAGTTTATTGTTGTCAAGGGGCAAGTCAGTAAGGTTATTGTCTTGGAATTGTACTGGTGGTTAAAATACATGTATTTCCACACACTCAAAGAGGTTTTATGTCCCCTGAGCTGGTGGTGACAACTCAGCTATGTTAACCTAGAATAGCAATAATAGAATTTATTATCATTTTTGAAACTGGTAGAGGTTTTATAACACTAAAAAAAATGTTTCAGCAGTAGCTGCATGCTGAAAAGCATGTAGATATAGTTATATAAAATGCAGTTATTCCATTTGAGTTTTAACAGGATATTAGCCACCGTAGTGCGGTGAACCGACTCTCTTTTGGGTTTAAGGGATTCAAGCTCATCATGTTGCGTGATCATGAGCAGAAGAAATACGAAGAAGAATATATTATACTTTATATATATTTTATATATAATCTATATATATATAAAAATAAGTTGTCTGTGTGTGTGTGTGTCTGTCGAGTGACGTCATGTTTTTGTGTCGACTGACGTCATGTTTTCGACTGACGAAATTACAGACCGGGAAATCGGGACACAAATGACGATCGGGACACCGGCACATAGGGAATATAAATGACGGCCGGGACACTCAAAGAGAAAGCGACCGGGACACAAGGAATGTTCGATTAGCAATCACCATCAACAAACCACCGGGACACAGGGAGTATAAATGACGACCAGGACATAAGTAAAAAAAAACTAAAAAAACTAAAAAAAAGGTAAAAACTACAAAAAAACTAAAAAGAAAAAAAAAACTAAAAACTAATAAAAAACTAAAAAAGCTAAATGACTAAAAAAACTAAAAAAGAAAAAAAATAAAAAAAGGAAAAAAAAATGTAAAATAAAGGAGAAAAACAAAACTAAAAAATAAAAATAAAAAAAACTAAAAAAACTAAAAAAAAAGTAAAAAGAAAAAAAGGGGAAAAATACAAAAATTTATTTCATCATATACCATTTCAAAAACGAATGTATATACAGACCGGGACACCGGGATACAAATGACGACCGGGACACAGGGAATATAAATGACGACCGGGACACAACTACAACGGGGACGCCGGGGGGCACAGGGGGATATATAAATGACGACGGGGACACAGGGAATGTTCGATTAGCAATCACCATCAACAAAGCTCAAGGGTAATCATTAGAATCATGAGGTATAACTAAAAAAACTAAAAAAAGGTAAAAAACTAAAACCTAAAAAAAAAGACCAATTCAAAAACGAATGCATATACAGACCGGGACACCGGGACACAAATGACGACCGGGACACAAGGAATATAAATGACGCCCGGGACCCTCAAAGAGAAATCACAGACTGGGACACCGGGACACAAATGACGACCGGGACACAGGGAATATAAATGACGACCGGGACACAACTACAACGGGGACGCTGGGGGGCACAGGGGGATATATAAATGACGACTGCGACACAGGGAATGGTCGATTAGCAATCACCATCAACAAAGCTCAAGGGCAATCATTAGAATCATGAGGTATAGATCTGAATACGGATTGTTTTCCCATGGACCATTATATGTTGCATGTTCAAGAGTCGGTAAACCTGACAATCTATTTATATGCACAGACAAAGGGACAGCAAAGAATGTTGTATATTCGCAAGTTTTACGTAAATAAAAACATATATATATATATATATATATATATATATATATATATATATATATATATATATATATATCTATATTCACAGGTGCGACATAGGGACACAACTACAATGGCGCGTAACCAATATGGCACGTAACGACTTACGCGCGCGGGGGGCTTGGGGGGGGGCGCGAAGTGCCCCCACCGACTAGGTGTTGGGGTGGCGCGAAGCGCCACCCCAATAGCTAGTATATAATAAAGGATATTACATGTTAAGGAAAGATGAAGAAATGTGAAGATGAAAATTTACAGGGATGAAGAATATAAAAAAAATGTATGTTATGTATGTATGTTATATTATATGTTATAATGAATATCATAAATAAAATTATTTCATGACAGTTCTCGTTTCGTTTTTTTTGGTTATTATAGACTGTGGTTCTCCCTGTACTAGTTTCCAATTACCGCTGCAACCATAATTACTCTAAATTCCCTTGACATTTTTGAACACCAAGGGTTAAACATACTTCCGTTCCTGATATCTATGTAGGTCAAAATCAAAGTGGGACGCAATAGAGTATTCGTCTCATAATAAAAATTTTCAATATTTTTTTTTAATTTTTGATTGCTATGGCAATGTTTCAGCCTATTTATATCTTTTCAATATCTTTTTAATATTTTCTAGTATGCTATCTTTATATTTGCTGTAATGCTGTTCTCATGCAATAGGCGCTTCGTTTGCTTGGTTTTGATACTTTTGTCATTTGTTCTTCCGTTTGGATCGTTTTCTGGGCACAACTTTGTTTACAAGTGATTTTACTAGCGAGGTGACTTGACTTCATGTATCCTTTTATCACAGACAGGGTAATAGCGCTGCCTAAGTAAAAAGTGTCCTCTTCATGCGTTCATCATGTGACTCATGATCCTTTGACCATAAGCAAAACTTTTAACTTTTTGTGAGAGTTCTCCACACAATTAAAGAGAGGTAGAAAAGTTTTTCTAGCCTTTCTTTGCTCAAAAGAATCTATTTGGACTAAAATAGTAATACGGCTGCTAGAAGAGGCGACAGGTCGATTTTTATTGTGGAAACATTTTGAGTGTAAAATTAAATATTGTATTTAAATGCTGCACTTCAAGCGGCATTAAAGATAGGAAAAAGCGATCTTACTTTTTCGCTCAGTATTTCTGTAAGTAATACTTTTACACATGGGTAGTGAGATAAAAGAGCTCAACTTTTTAATTTCAATGCTCTAGGAATGTAAAAACTGGTTTCTGTTATATTTGCTGTTAAAGATAATACTTTTGATTAAAAACATATTGAAAGAGCAATAAAAGACTTGCAATTAACAGTTGGCTATTTTACCTGAGTTTTAATTATCCCATTTGAAAATAAAACTTGAACTCGAGCTATAAAGCACATAAAAACATGAATGTTGAAAGGATCACAGCCTTCCTTATATATTTTCTTCTTCTAAACAATCTGCTAGTTGGAGACAGAAGATTACTCTATCGAAGTCTTTTTGGTATAAGAAAGCATGGCACATGGGCAGTAATATGTGATGTTTACTTATGTACTGTTTACTTGTGCAATGTTTCTATATGTGTACTTGTGTTTAGTAAAGAATAAACTCAAAATACTACATGGCGCTTGAATCCCACTTAAACTAATTTTTATAAATTGTACTTTCACTTAGGTTACGTACCCTAGGCTACTTAGGAAGTTGAACATTTTTCAACCCAGTGATAATCATATTAAAAATTTGTCATAGCCTATACTTGAGAAATTGGATGAATTAAAAATGTGATCATTGATTTTATTAGAATTACATAAAAAAAACTAATTTTTTTAGCTGAAAGTAAGGAGCGACATTAAAACTTAAAACGAACAGAAATTACTCCGTATATGAAATGGATTGTCCCCTCCGCAATCCCTCGCTCTTTGCGCTAAAGGTTTTAATTGTTTTAAAAAGTAGAATTGTGGCAAAGAGTCAAACTTTAGCGTAAAGAACGAGGGATTGCGGAGGGGACAACCCATTTCATATACAGAGTAATTTCTGTTCGTTTTAAGTTTTAATGTCGCTCCTTACTTTCATCTAAAAAAATTAGTTTTTTTATGTAATTTCTGAACGTTTTTGAATTAATGCATGTTTGGTTTTGGCTCTCCGCACATAAATTATTAAAATGAAATTTGTATATTAATTCTTTTTTGGCTAAATGGCTTTCTCTTAGTTTTGATCAGACGATTTTGAGAAATAAGGGGTGGAGAAGGAGGTCTAGTTGCCCTCAAACTTTTCAGTTACTAAAAAGGCAACTAGAACTTTTAATTTTTAACAAATGTTTTTATTAGTAAAAATTATACGTAACTTAAGAATTAACTTACGTAACAAACTTTCATAATCTTATATTTTTATTATGTATACGAGGGGGTTTGTACCCTCGTTAATACCTCGCTCTTTACACTAAATCGTAAGTTTTGTCCCAATTCTTTAAGAATGACCCCTGAATCAGAAAGGCCGTAGAATAAATAGTTGAAATTACTAAAAATACTTTAGCATAAAGAGCGAGGTATTTATCTCCTCCTAAATACCTGGCTCTTTATGCTAAAGTATCTTTAGAACCCCTCATATGCGTAATAATCTCTGTTTGTTTTAAGTTTCAATGCTACTCCTTCCTTTCATTTGAAAAAACTTTTCATGTTTATTTTTCATTGTTTTCTTATAGTAATGCTAGAAAATCCTGCGCCCTTTTCATTGAATTTTTCTTCCCCCATGACAGATTCCTCCACGGAGAGATCCTCCAACATAGCCCCCTCCCCTCAGCCCCACCCCCAAACAAAATAAAATCCCCCTGAAAACGTCTGTACACTTCCCAATAACCATTACTATATGTAAACACTGGTCAAAGTTTGTAACTTGCAGCCCCTCCCCCAGGGATTGTGGGGGAGTAAGTCATCCCCAAAGACATAGTTATTACGGTTTTCGACTATGCTGAACAGAATGGCTATCTCAAAATTTTGATTTGTTGACTTTGGTAAAAAAATGAGCGTGGGAGGGGGCCTATATGCCCTCCAATTTTTTTGGTCACTTAAAAAGGGCACTAGAACTTTTCATTTCCGTTAGAATGAGCCCTCTTGCGACATTCTAGGACCACTTGGTCGATACGATGACCCCTGGGAAAAAGAAAAAAACAAAACAAAAAAAAACAACAAATAAACACGCACCCGTGATTTGTCTTCTGGCAAAAAATACAAAATTCCACATTTTTTGTAGATAGGAGCTTGAAACTTCTACAGTAGGGTTCTCTGATACGCTGAATCTGATGGTGTCATTTTCGTTAAGATTCTACGACTTTTAGGGGGTGATTCTCCCTATTTTCTTAAATAAGGCAAATTTTCTCAGGTTCGCAACTTTTGATAGGTAAGACTAAACTTGATGAAACTTATATATTTAAAATCAGCATTAAAATGCAATTCTTTTGATGTAGCTATTGATATCAAAATTCAATTTTTTAGAGTTTTGGTTACTATTGAGCCTGGTCGCTCCTTACTACAGTTCGTTACCACGAACTGTTTGAAAGGGTCATATATGTTCCAACCAGAGTGTAAAAATTACAAGGACACTTTCCGAGATGGGCAGCTCATCTGAAATTCTGCCCTGGCTACTATGTGATTCTGGGACTGTAGTATTTTAATGCTTCAATTTTTTTAAATTGGTGAATAAAATTTTAGGAATTGGTCACTTGAAGTGGGACGCCTATGTTCAAAATATCTTCAAACAAGCTTCCCCTTCAGTTTCTTCTTTGTCTTGTCATAAAATCTTCTTGTCTCCCTAAGGATCTTTGCCAAATTTATTGTTCTTTTATTCGGGCAATACTCGGGTTTGCATGTCCAGTGTCCTGTGTTTCTTCAGAGCATATTTACAAGATTGAAAATGTCCAAAAACGAGCCCTTAGAATCATAAATGGTTAAGGGAAGGTTCTATATCATAATCTACAATATAAGTTCTAGCTCGCCACGTTGGCCGAGAGAAAAAACCTCCCGTGCCTTCGTTATGGCACCAAGATCATGTCTGTTGACCGATTACGCTCCATCATACCCGAACCTACCAACCTGCCCGCTATAGATAGTCCTGTATAAAATCCCTAAAAGTCTCCAAACTGATGCCCACCCCAGCTAAACATGAAAGATATCATAAGTGTTTTGTTCCGAGTTTTGTTGAGTTGTTTAATAACTAGGAATAATAGTCATTAATTTTATTGTTTTCTATGTATTTTTTAATTTTGGCTTTTTAATTAAGTGTTGACTCTTTTTTAATGTACTTTTTACAATGCATTACGCTTGACGTGAAAATCAAATTCTTCCGAGATGATATATATATTGTATGGTGATATAATACGTTATATATACCAGTGCTATTTGTGACGTAAAATTCAAATTCGGCAACCAGGCTGTGATAGAAAAGTTTAAATAAAATTCTCATCTATTCTATAGAGACCATAATCTGCAATAATTTTTGGTTAGGTTTTGCCAATTATGAAGAGTTTTGCCAAGTTTAAGAACGGAATAAATAGCAAAACTAGGAAGAACTTGATACCTTTTACATGTCCCCTTGACTTTTAATAGATCGTTGGTGAAACTATTTTAGCTTTATTTAACTATTAAACTATATTCCTAGGTGCCAGTAATCGGTACAGTGTCATATTGTAACATCAGCTGATGGTTTGGACTTAGTTTTCAATTGTTGGAAGTAAAAGTTGTGACATATCAAAAATATTACAGACTATTATTGTAAATGGGGCATCAATTGACAAAATTATGCGGGGAACTAGGCAACACACATTCTCAAAATCTAGCAGAGAAACATTTTTTCTTTCATTAAATTTTTAAAATAAAAATTAAAATATTCGTTTAAGCCTAAACGTTATTTTTGCCATAACAGAAATATTACTTGTATTTCAATATGAACGGTAAATTTCAATGTGAAGAGACCCAAGTAAAATCCTGCAGCGTATGCTACTTAGGGTACTGCGTATCCGACATAAGAGAAAACAAGGAGATTGGTGTTCAGGCTGTAAAGGAAACCCGGGTAACCACATTTAGGTATCAGAGCCTCTCTCTACTAAGGGACAACCTAAGAGAAAGGTGATCGTAATAAACAAAACCCTTAAAGCCGCTTCCTCAATTATAGGCTATGCATTGCACTGCAGGTACATAGATGTGCCGCCAATTTTACGAGATGTGAGAATTTTTCAGGCTCTGGGCCTTTTAGTTTTGTTTTGTATCAACTAATTTGCAAAAAGTGCTATTGTCGACAACTGTGGGAAGAGTAGCAAATATTTTAAATATCGGAAAAATCAGGGAATCCTCAGCTTACAGTGAGTAAAGTTTTTCCATTTGAATGTTTAAATTGGCTTATTAAGACATAAGGCTATGAAAATTAAGTACTCTTCCGACGAAAGGTTGATTTGATGTAGGCTATTTACTGCAACATTTATGGCTATCCCAGTTTTAATGGACTTTACCTTCTTGAACTTGGGTAAACCTTGCTAAGTACTCTTGTAAAGGGACTCCTCTGAACTGAATACAGTAAATATTGAAAAATTCACATAAGTGACTTATAAATAAAATGAACATACCACTTTTTTATGCTCTTTTGGAATATACTAATTGATTTACTTGCAAATTTAGTTTTAACATAATCTTTCTAACTTAGCCTGAATATAAAGCCCATATTGTATATTTCTCATGTATTTATTGATTATCTGTTTTTTCACTCTGAATTCAAGTTCTTGGTAAACTTGTTTTAACAAGAGTGCTCCTAGCATAAATCAGCCTATATAAGTATATCTCAAATAGAGAAAAAGGTATCATCTTTGAGGATCTGTAATGGACTTAAAATGGTAAAATTCTAGTGAATTGACTTCTTGCTATCTTGGAGAAGGTTTAGGTCAGGAAAATGAAACTTTTAGGGATGGGTCTACCAGCTTAAGTATGTCCTGGGAAGGTATTTTAAAGTACCCACCTCCAATCCTTCTACCTCTAGAGGGTCCTGAAATTTGCCTGCATGACAGGTCTATACCTATTGAAATTTTGACAAAACAACAATTTACCTAAATTTTCAGTTACTAGTTGCTTTTTCTCTGCCTTTAGTTCTTAAAATGCAATTACTGTTTGAGCAGAATTTTGAGCCATATTAATGTTTTTTTTCAAAATTAGGAAATGTATTTGCATATCTTTAAAACCTTATACAATGGATTTGAGCAAAGTTATGAAGCTGAAAACAAGTTTGTTGTACTTTGATTAAGCAGAAGATCTATTTTGCAAGGTTTCATTTTTATAACACACATATTTTTAAAGGTCATCAAAGGTCAGGGCCTTCTACAGGGAGAAGGAGTAGAGGTATTTGCTTCAAAATACCTTCCCAGGACATACTTTAGTCTGTAGAGTCATCCCTGAAAGTTTCATTCTCCTAACCTAAACCCTTTCTGAGATAGCAAGAAGTCAATTAACTAGAATTTTGAACTTAAAAATTTATTGGGAAAAGCAAAATTAGCCTATAAGTAGAAAGAGCATAAAAGAGTGCCTTGAGTTGTATCTTCACTTTACTTGTAGGCTAGGCCATTTATGCTAATATGCTAATAAATACTGGTAATTCTGTATATACCTTAGGTCTAAATACAGTATTAGAGGCTAGGGATGAAGAGCAGTATTGCATTTTTAATGGCAGCAATGGTTATAGGCTATTTAGGATTTCAGTTTTCTGGCTGACCACTTCTAGAGAAAACATGCCAACAAAATAAGAGCTGGAGAGGCTAAGTCTACACCTTGGGAAGCTTTTCTGAAGATAAAATGTTTAAAAACAGTACCATTAGACTCCTTATCTTATGCAATTACTGATATTCTAGGTTAGGTCCTGCTCAGAAGAAAATATCATAATAAATTAAAAATATTACCATTTGATTCCTTTTTTTTGCTCTTTCCAAGTATGGTATCATATTTGCATTTCTGTCAATGCAGCCCTCCTGATGATTGTATCTATAGCCCTAACAATATGTTTCTTAGTTTTTTTTTATCTTGTGATGTATCATATAACAGGTAGCTCTAGTTTTTACTTGATAAAATCCTGTTTCACCTCAGTAAATTACAATGAAATATGAGTATTATTTAAAATGATCTAAAAGTATCAATAAGAATTGAAGGAAACATGATAATTGGATTATTATAAACATTGTGCTTATTATAAAGCAGGCACTTCAGCATTTTAGTATTCTCCTCTATATCCTAGAGCTATATATGTAACCATCAGGGGGAAGGTACATTGTCAGAAATGCAAATATGATGTTTGAAAAGAGTATAAAAAAATATAATGGTAACTACCCTTATTTTATTAAGTGTTTATTTCTGAGGAGGGAGCTCAGATCATTGTGTTACCATGATCTTCTGAAATATTGTGGTCAGTTTTCTGTCAATGCACCCCCCCCCCCCAAAGAATTTTCTTATTTTAATGTGTGTTTTTTTTACTCCTACACATATCTAAGGTTCATTTCTGGGACAAGCAGGAGGGGGGGGGGGAGTTTGCATTGTCAGGAAATCATTAATGATATCTAGAAAGAGAATAAAATAAGGAATGTAATGGTACTAATTTTGTTTTATCAGCATATTTCTTTCAGGAAAGCTGCTCAACTGCTAATTTACCAAGAATAGAATGATTAGATTCCTTGTTTTATGCTCTTTCTTAATATCATGGCTGCTCTTTTGATAATACACCCCCTCCCCACTGATGACATTGTTTTGCATTATGAATTTAACTATTGATGGGAAATGAGTACAAAAAGCAATGTACACTTACAGAATCCTCAAAGTTTTGCATGCTAGATAGGAAGATATCTGGTCCATTAAGGGGAGGGAGGCTGAGATACAATTGTCAATTGTCATAATATCAATACAATTGTTTTTTTTTGGCACTGAAATAAACACAAATTTGACATATTTACATTGTGTCCATATTTTAAACTATTTACTTAATTGCTTAAATTGCATCTGGTTGGCAGATTTTGGGCTCCTTCTCTGATTATATTTGGGAACAGTGTTTAATGGCAATTTGAATGGTGCTAGTCTGTTGTTCTAACTCCTTAGTCAACCAAAAGTGTGCCTAAAACTATCCTTTGACAATTCCTCTTCTGTTTGATCTCAATTCCTTTGACAAATCTTCCTTAGTCCTTCAAACAACCCATTTTATCAGAGGCATACTTGATTATTATCATAAACATGGCTTCCAATATGCAAATTGTAACTGCAAAACTTGTCATTGTTTAAAAAAAAACCTGCACCTTGGCCAATCTACATTCTACATCTTTGTTAGATCTAATATCTCTACTATTAATACAATTCTGGTAAGTGAAGCTATCCACTTCATCAGTTTTACCACTACCTAAAATCACATCTTCATCCTCATTTATTCATAGTCTAAGTGACTTAGCTTTCTCAACATTGACTCCCAAGGCCATTCTTGGACCCTGAACTCTCAAAACTAAAAGATCCATTCATTTTGCCAACATCTTCATTGAAGACAGTCAAATTATCAACATAGTCCAAATCTCTGAGAGTTTTACTAACCTGTTTGGTACCATGTTCCTCCATAACCTTTCCTGTGCTCCTTAGGACAAAGTCCATCAAAATAATTCAGATGGGGAGGGACTGCTGCCTTAGGCTGTATTAAAAGTCGGATGATTTTGTTTGCTGGCATCATTTCTTTGTAATTTATTCTCATCTACAGTTGGCTCTAGTCCCAAGTAATGGCATTTTGAAAAAACAACAACCACAATAAAACTTGAAAATTTGAATATACCTAAGGCTGTATCCAAGCATTAGGGAAAGGAGGACTGGGATGTAGTTAAACTGTAAATAATTCTGAGAGTTCAATGAACATAGATTTTCTGAATGTAGTGAAGTAAGAATTAGTCTGCCATAAACTCTATGTCATGCTTTACTCTATACTCTAAGCCTCAGATCAAACTGAACTCCCCTCAACAACTTTTGGCATGCCCACATGCAATCCAAATTAACATATTTACTGTAGCCTACTGCAATCTACAAAGTCTCAGAACTAAATTTGACCAGCTCCTATATTTTGCAAACTCTGTTAGACCATCTATTATGTGCATTGCCAAGATCAATCTTAACCACAGCAAGGTTGCAATACAGGGGTGCATGCCTTTTAGGAAAGACTTACTATGGAACAACAGTTTGAAGTATTGAGGAGGAGGGCTAATTCCCCATAAGTCCTTTAAAGGCAAGAATGTCGATTGTGCTTTAAAGAACAGTTTTTATTTTATTATTTGTCATAATATCAACAACAATAGGAAAAAAATCATCATGTTAGTTAAGCTTACCGAAAAGAACCAATAAAAGCAGATGGACTGTTTTATACCTACTGATAATCATTCATAAAATTCTCAGCAACTTTAGATTTATCAACATAATAAAAGTAAAGAACTTTTAAAATGTATTCTTTTTTTCAAGAAGGGCAAATGATGCTTTAGCCTCTAGAAGGCTTACATAGGTTAATCTCTAGAAGGTTAGACCTACTACTGTTTGTTGCAATTTCTGTTTGCTTGAAGTTTGACTTGATTATTCATTTTAATTTCTGTTTGCTTTAGGTTTCATTTATTCATTGATAGTGGTTTCTGTTCATTTTAACTTGACAAACTCTTTTTATCCTCCCAAGTCGAAATTAAAACCTATTCAATCTTCCTTTCCAACACTTATTCAAAATTTCAGCTAGGTCCCTTAAGTTGTTAATTTAAATACTGTAGGTGTGCATGCATATTACAGATATGCTCTTTTGACAACCTGGATGCACATAGTGCATTTTGGTTTAGTTCAGCTTTCCCTTCAAGATTCTCTGAAAGTTTAAATTTAATACACTTAGCCATTCTTGAGATATTGTGAATACATCCTTTAGACAACCTGGCTGATTTTGACAGTATATCAAGTTTTGATTGAGTCCAACATTCCTTGAAAGTTTCAATTTAATAACCTTATCTCTTCCTGAGACTTTTCAGATGCACTGAAAGATCCCCTGAAAGTTTCAATTTGATGTCCTTAGACATTCCTGATATATAACAGACACACTCTTTTGATAACCTGGATGCATGCTATGCCTTTTGATTCACTTCAACATCAGCCTCATCATTCCCTGAAAGCTCCAACTTAATACCCTTAACTGTTCTAGAGATATTGTTGTAATTCTTTTGACAACCTACATGCTTATAATGTTTTCTTTAGCTTAGTATACCCCCCTCCCCCAACATTCCCTGGAAGTTACCGCTAAATACCTTTAGCTGCTCCTGATTTATTATTGATATGTCCTTTTGACATCCTTGATGTGCATAGTGTCTTTTGGTTTAGTTCAATGTCCCCCTTGACATTCCTTAAAAGTTTCTCCTTAAAACCCTTAGCCTTTTTGGAGATCCAGGATCAAAGTTTCAGCTAAATACCCCTAGCCATTCCTGTTGTGTTACTGATACACCCTTTTGACATTCTGAATGGATATACTGTCTTGATTCAGTTCAACACAACCCTCAACATTTCCTTAAAGTTTCAGCTTAATACCCTTATTTGTTCCTGAGTTAATGCAAATATGCCCTTTTGACGACCTGGATTCTAGTAGCCTAGTGTCTTTGTAGTTCAGCATCCCCAAAAAAATATTCTTTGAAAATTTCTGCTAAATGTGCTGATTTATTGCTAATACACCCTTTTGGCATCCTGGACATATCTACAATATATCTGATTAAGTTCAAAGTAACATTCAACATTCCATGAAAATTTCAGCTCAAGACCCTTAGTGATTCATGGGATATTGTAGAAACAACCTATTGAAACCTAAATACACTTAGTTTCTTCTTGTTTAGTTCAACATGCCCCAAAGGTTTAAATTTAATGTTCTAAAATATTCCTTAGATGTTGCTTATATGCCCTTTTGACAACTTGTATGTACATTGTATGTTTTGATTTGGTTCAATATCTCCCTCAACATTCCTTGAAAGTTTTACCTTAAAGCCCTTAGCCTTTCAAGAGATCCTAGATCAAAGTTTCAGCTAAATACCCTTAGCCATGCCTGATTTATTACCAATCCGCCCTTTTGACATCCTGGATAAACAGAGTGTCATTTTATTGAGTTTAATATGACCCTCAACATTCCCTGAAAGATTTAACTTGGTGCCCTTAGCCTTTCCTGAGATATTGGAGATACAACCTGTTGAAACCCTGATTCAACTAGTTTCTCTTCATTGTGTTCAACATGATCCTCAAATTCCCTAAAGGTCTCAACTTAATACTCTTTGAGGTTTGTGAGATGTATATATGCCATTTTGACAACCTTTATGTATGTAGTGTTTTTGACTTAGCTCAACATGCCCCTGAAAATTCCTTAAAGTTTCAACCTAGCACCCTTAGCTGTTTATGAGATATTGTGGATATGTCCTTTTGACAATTTTGATCCACTTAGTGTCTTTTGGTTTAATTAAACATCCCTCTCAACATTCCCTGAAAGTTTCAAAGATGTACCCCTGATTTATTGCATATAAGTCCTTTTGACATTGTGGATGCCGGAAGTTTCCCCCTCAGTAGATCAATATCCCCCTCAACATCCTCTGACAACACAACAACCTGGGTGCACATGGTGTCTTGATTTAGTTCAAAATACCCCTTAATATTCCCTTGAATTTGTCAACTTCATATTCTTAGCTTTTTCTGAGATACTGCAGATACATCCTTTTGACTATCTGCATGCATATACTTTCTTTTGATTTATTTTAATATTTTCTGAAAGTTTCATCCAAATACCCTTAGCCCTTTTGGAGAGCCAGGAGTAAACATGCCCCACTTTCCCAATAATAAAAACTTTATATAAACACTGGACCGCTTGTATAACTTACATCCCTTTACCCAGGGGCTATGGGGAATCATGTCATAATTATATCCTGGAGGCATAATTATTGGTCCTTTCAACTATTTTGAACAAAATAAGTATCTTGGAATTGTGGGAGGGGGGCTTCATTACTTTTGACTTGAAAAGGGCTATTTATTTTTAATTTTCAGTCAAATGAGCTCCCTCCAACATTTCTATGACAATTCCTTCATTATGAAGTGGCATGGGAAAAAGAAAGAAAAGGATGATACATGGAACCCCACTCCACTCTATACATAGACAGTGCTACTTCACTGCATATAATAAATGGTGTTGGCTTTGGCCTTTCGGCGTTCTTATTTGATTTCTATCGGCTTCTTTGATCTTAGTCTTGCTTTAGGCTGTAGTTTGTCACTATTTTCATCATTCTGCCAGTGTTATTCTTTGTTTTTTGTTTTGTTTATTGTCTTCTTTTCTTTAGTTATTGCTTATTATTTGTTTATTTTTATTTATTTTCCATCTTATTGCTCCATTGTTCTCAGTTTTTGTTGATAATTTTTCTGTTAAATCAATATGTGCAACAGCTCCTCAAACTTCAGGGTTTAATGAGGAAGGAGGAGGACCGCCAAAATTGATTTTTTCTCAAGTAATAATTTTTCAAGACATGATTCGTCTGTCAAATATTGTTCTTGGGTGATTCTAACTCTCCCACTTTTCCTTCTTCCCACCATTGCAGGGGGAAAAAGTTGAAAAATCCAGGATAGCGAAACATATGATTATACCTCATAACTTTTAAATATCAAATAATATCATAAACTTTTAAATAAAAAATTTGGTGGGTCATTTTCAAACATGAACTTTGGACAGAATGAGTTACTGTTTGTGAAGTATGCATTTATGTGTTTCTATTTTTGACCTCTAGATTATTAGCCAAATACTAATAATGAACAATAGTATAATTCCTGAAACACCAACTTTGATCCTATTTCGGGATTCTGTATTATTTTTTTTATGTGTGCAACACGGACCTCAGCTTTGTGTAAACAACATCAAAGATCCTAAAATGACAAATTTGTTGAATACTCTACTTGCGAAATATATAGTTTAAGTGTTTTGATTTTGGACTTCAATATGGGAGCATTAGCCTCAGATTTGCTATCAGCAGTATCATAAATCCTCAAATATACACTATTTTTAAGCATGTACTTATATATGTTGTTTTTTGTCTTCTATATTGCAATGATAGCCCCGGATTTGTAATAAAAAAAATCTTGTAAGTCCTAAAGTGTCTACTTTGATGAAGATTAATTAATTGTTAGTGAGAATATAATCAAACCTTGATCTTGCACCTTCAATGTTTCAGTGTTAGCCTTGGGTTTGTTATCAATGATATCCTAAATCCTTAAACACCAACTCCAGTGAGAATCAAACACTATCTCTTAATTATGTGTCCAGTGTGTTATGGATATCTTTATTGTAATATTTGCCTTAAATCTGTAACGAATACTCTCATTAATCTTTAGTTTACAAATTGGGTGGGAACTAAATACTACTCATGAAGTACATATTTAAAGCTATTTGATTTTCGGATTCGCTATTGCATTTAGTCTTTGATTTGCAATCAATAACATAATCATTGATTATGTTATTGCTAACCTAAGACTAGCAGGGTCAATACAAGATACTAGGGTATATTGGAGTGACGTGATTGACGCTAAAAGTAAAGATCACTATCTGGTAGTGTCTAGAGCTAATTTGAAACTGACATTTTTGGAAAGGTAACTACCCAGGAAGAAAATGATGTTGATAGGCTCCAGGATGAGAATTTGAGAAAAAAATTCCAGTAACAATTGGATACTAAACTGGAGTTTAAAATTTGACAGTGAGGAAGATGGATGGAATAAGTTCAGGAAAACAATTTGTGAAGTTGCTGATGGTGTCTTAGGGAAGAAAGTTAGGACGATAGCTAGGAATATTAGTTGGAAAGCTTTATGTTTAATAGAGAGAAGGGACATGTACAAGAATTATCTTTGTAATAGATCATCTGAAAATAAATGGAATGTGAAGAAAGAGGAGAAAAATTAAAATATGTATTAAGAGGGTGTGAAGGGGAGGCCATGGCAGCAATATCTGTGGATAATCCAGGATGATCTGGGAGATGCAGCTAGATGGCATAATTGTAAAACATTGTCCTGGCATGTTAATAAATTGAGAGGGAGTATTCAATTTGGACTTTTCCCAGTTAAAGAAAGGAATGGGGCAACAATTAGTGATAAGGAAAGAGTTAAAGAGAAATGGGCAGAACATTTTGAGAATATGCTAAACCAAGACATAGTTGCAGGAAAAGATATAGAGGGAAATGACAAAGTTTGTGATACATCAGATGTGAAGGAAGATTTGTTTTGTGAAGAAGAAATACCGACAGTACTAAAAGGATTTAAAAATAATGAGTCTCCAGTTGTTGGTATTGTAGTTAATGAGTTTCTGAAATTATGGTGGCTCTGAGGTTAGAAATAAGTTACTGAAGATTATGAATGTGATTTTTGAAAAAGGGGAAGTACCTAGAGATTTTAGTAAAACCTTAATTAAACCACTGTATAAGAAAGGTGATCAGAGTGAGTGTGGTAATTATTGAGGTATTAGTCTCGTGTCTGTAGGTAGCAAATTACTTGGTAATATGATACTTTTTAGACTGAGAGATGCTGTAGCCAAAGTTTCAAAAGAAGAACCGTGTAGTTTTAGAAAAGGTAGAGGGTGTATCGACCGAATTTTCACTCTTAGGCTAATAATTGAGAAGTTCTTGAGTGTCCAAACGCATTTGGTCCTCAGTTTTATAGATTATGAGCAAGCGTTCGATCTTTCGATAAAAGAGCTTTATCAAAGGTCTTATTCTTATATGGTACACTTGACAAATTCATTGCAGTGATTAGTGCTATGTACGAGAATAACACTGCTGTGGTTAAGGTAGGAAACAAGGTTAGCAGCTGGTTTTGTGTTAAATCAGGAGTTAAGCAGGGTTGTGTTCCATCCCCCTTTATTTGAATCATTTTGATGTATTTTGTCTTAAGAAGCACGGGAAGTATCGGAGACCACGGAATCGAATGGGGAATAAAAATTCTCTTGGATTTAGATTATGCTGATTGTTTATGCATCCTAGATGAAAGTGTGAGCAAAATGAATGAGCTTCTAGAGGTTATGCGAGTTCAGGTTGCTAGAATAGGTATGCAAATAAATGTGAAGAAGAGTAAGTCACTAAGGCTTGGAATAAGTGAAGCCATTGGTTAACGAAAAGATTGATCAGGTGGACATTTTCACTTACCTTAGTAGTATAATTAGTAAAGACGGTGGGAGAAGTAAAGATGTTAAAAGTAGAATAGCCAAGGCTCAGGGTGTATCTTCACAGTCAAAAAATGTTGGGAAGAATAGGAAAATAAGTCTTCAAACCAAGATTAGAATATTGGAAGGTACAGTGATGACAGTGGTCAAATATGGATCTGAAGCTTGAGTGCTTCGAAAAGTGGATGAAGATTTGCTAGATGTTTTTCAGAGAAATTGCCTACGGATTTTTCTGGGTACTCGGATGACTAACTGTATGTCAAACAGTAGGCTTTACAAAAAGTGTGGTTCAGTCCCGCTTTATGGAGCTATAATGAGAGAAAGGTTGAGATTGCTAGGGTACGTTCTGCGGATGAAGGATGACATATTGCCAAAGATTGTCCTTTTCGGCCCACCGTTTAGGGCTAAACGTAAAGCAGATCGTCCGCGGTTGGGATGGGTGGGTGTCATAAAAAGATTTAAAGGAAATGGAAACTTCCTGGGAGGGTGCAAAGAGGGAGGCTTTTAATAGATTGGGATGGTGGAGCGGCATTCGTAGGCGGCTTGTTGCTGTGGTGGGTAGTAGTAGTAGTAGTAGCATTCGTAATTAACAATATCCTCAATTCATCAAAACAGACCTAGTTAGAGCCAAACATTATTTTGAAAACCATGGTCTATTTTTTTTTGATTTTTGACTTCTATATTTTAATGTAACTATCAAAATCTGAAATAATAATTCTCTTAGATAACGACTTTGGTGAAAATAAAACGCTATTTATGAAGAATGTAGTCAATATGTTATTTAAGACAGTTTCTATAGGACCGCTATGAGGGTGTTGAAGGGTCACGGACCCAATGACCTTATTTAAGTGCTCTAACCGTATGTAATGAAGATACCTACGGAGCTGTGATTAAACGGAGTTTAAAATGTCAACCATTCGTGAAATATGCATTTAATGTTCTTTGATTCTGGGTTTCTAATATTGCAATGTTAGCTTAATGTCTTTAACCAACAAGAACAAATTTACAAATAAATAACGTTTAGTTGGAAAGCAAAGATTATTTGTGAAATATTTTTTAGGCGTTTTGATTCTAGATAGTTAGAATCTCAGTAGGGTAAATAACATGGGTGTCACCCGGGGGAACTCTAAAAGTGCCGCTCCCTTTATAAGTCTAATGATTAACCACCCCCTAGGAAAAACAAATTATGAAAAAAGAGACATCTTGTGCTTCCCATGCAAAAAATGTAATTTTTATGGCACTTGGTATTAACCAAGTGACATTTAGCAATCGCAAATTCTGTCGGTCTGTCGGTCCCGGTTTTGCTACTTTGGGCACTTTCAGGTAAGCTGGGACGATGAAATTTGGCAGGCGTATCAGGGACCGGACCAGATTAAATTAGAAATAGTCGTTTTCCCGGTTTGACCATCTGGGAGGAGTGGGGGGGGGCGTTAATTCGGAAAAAATAGAAAAATTGAAGTATTTTTAACTTACGAACGGTTGATCAGATCTTAATGAAATTTGATGTTTGGAAGGATATCGTGTCTCAGAGCTGTTATTTTATATCCCGACCGGATCTGGTGACATTGGGGGGGATTTGGGAGGGGGAAACCTAAAATCTTGGAAAATACTTAGAGTGGAGGAATCGGGATGAAACTTGGTGGGAAAAATTAACAAGAGTCCTAGATACATGATTGACATAACTGGAACGGATCCGCTCTCTTTGGGGTAGTTGGGGGGGGGGCGGATTAATTCTGAAAAATTAGAAAAAATGAGGTATTTTTAACTTACGAAAGGGTGATCGGATCTCAATGAAATTTGATATTTAGAAGGATATCGTGTCTCAAAGCTTGTATTTTAAATCTCGACCGGGTCTGGTGACATTGGGGGAGTTTGGGGGGGGGAACCTAAAATCATGGAAACCACTTAGATTGGAGGGATCGGGATGAAACTTGGTGGAAAAAATAAGCAGAGGTCTTAGATACGTGATTTACATAATTGGAACGGATCCGCTCTATTGGGGGGGGGGGTTAGTTCTGAAAAATTAGAAAAAATGACGTATTTTTAACTTACGAAGGAGTGATCGGATCTTCATGAAACTTCATATTTAGAAGGACCTCGTAACTCAGTTCTCTTATTTTAAATCTCAACCGGATCCAGCGTCATTGGGGGGGAGGCAGTTGGGGGGACGGAAATCTTAGAAAATACTTAAAGCGGAGAGATCAGGATGAAACTGGATGGGAAGAATAAAAACCTGTCTAAGATACGTGACTGACATAACCGGATCGGATCTGCTTTCTTTGGTGGAGCTGGGGGGATTTTTGAAAATTGAGGTATTTGTAACTTACGAAAGGGTGACCAGATCTTAATGAAATTTGATATTTAGAAGGATCTTGTGCTCTAAAGCTCTAATTCTAAATTCCGACCAGATCCTGTGACATTGGGGGGAGTTTGATGGGGAAACCGGAATTTTTATCTTACGAATAGATGATCGAATCTTAGTGGAATTTGATATTTAGAACGAATTCATGTCTCAGAGCTGTTATTTCAAATCCCGACCAGATCTTTTGACATTGAGTGGATTTGGAGGGGGAATTCTTGGAAAACATTTGGAGTGGAGGAATCGGGATGAAGCTTGGTGGATAGAATAAGCAAATGTCCTTGATACGTGATTGACGTAACCGTAGAGGATTCGCTCTCTTTGGGGGAGTTGGGGGGAGGGGTTCAGTGATTTGGCGAGTTTGGTGCTTCTGGACGTGCTAGGACGATGGAAATTGGTAGGTGTGTCAGGGAGCTGCACAAATTGACTTGATAAAGTCGTTTTCCCAGATTCGACCATCTGGAGGGCTAAAGGGAGAGGAAAAATCAGAAGAAACTAGGTATTTATAACTTACGAGTGGGTGATCGAATCTTAATGAATTTTGATATTTAGAAGGACATCGTGACTCAGAGCTCTTATTTTAAATCCTGACCGGCATTAAGTCGCTGATTTTCCTTTTAAATCAATCTATTGATTCTTAGAATTTTTTTAGAGCTCATACCACATGAGCTCTTGGCTCTTAGCTCTTCTTGCCTCGTCACAAGTGCCATGAGCTCTTAGCTCGTGTTCTTCTTGTTCAAGGTGTTGGACTGTAAGTCTTCTGTAAGAAGTTTTTACCATGTTGATTCTAATTGTGCAATACTCATTTTGAACTGACTCTATTTTTGAAAGGTTTTAGGCTATTTTAGAATCTTCACAAATTTGTTTTTGGAGTAAGCTTTTACTGTTTCGAGTATCTGAAATGAAGTCACAGTTACTGAATTGGCTCCAGTTTGCAATTCATTCTCACTAGAGACTTTTTCTTTCGAAACGCTTTTTTAAACTTCTAGTTGCTATGGCCTGTGGTTTTCTCTTTACTATGTAGCTATTGACACCGTTGAGATTCTTATTGGACATTGCCCAATATCCTGAATCAGTACTGACTGAAATACTGAAAAAAATATCAATACTGAAATTCGTTTGGCCTTTAAAAACCCCATTTTTGATCGTTTTCTTTCTTTATGTTATGGCCACTATGTTATGGCCAATGTGGTTTAAGAAATTATTTAAAACGTGCAGCTTTCTATTAAGGCGTTTCTGTGCAGCATATGCTTATATGGGCTATTTACATAATTTGGGGTCATTGCCCCCGGAACGGCACAAATTGGGTTTTACTTGGAGGTGCATTATTTTTTTTCGATTACACTGACTAAAACGACTATTTGAATGTTGACCCAAGGCTGTGGGGGGGTTGCAGGGGTGGGATTGAGGCTATGATGGCGCTTGAGGTTACCTTCTGGTTGGTTTCGGCCATTGAAAGGGCAGTTCTGTTTGATTAAGCCTCCTCTTAAATTTCCCTAAGCGTCTTTTCTGTATTATGAAGTCAAAAAACATGAAATATGTATTGCTATTTACTATGTCGACGCTGTTTCTGTAAGCGTTTTTTTGTATGATGAGGCCAAGAACAATGAAAGATGTATTGCTATTTACTATGTCAACGGTGTTCCGTTGATAACACTGTTTCCGTAAGAATCTTTTCTGTATGATGAGGCCAAGAACCATGAAAGATGTATTGCTAGTCACTGTGTCAACGCTGTTCCGTTGACAACGCTGTTTCCGTAAGCGTCTTTCTGTATGAGGAGGCCAAGAACCATGAAAGATGTATTGCTATTTACTATGTCAACGGTGTTCCGTTGATAACACTGTTTCCGTAAGAATCTTTTCTGTATGATGAGGCCAAGAACCATGAAAGATGTATTGCTATTTACTATGTCAACGCTGTTCCGTTGACAACGCTGTTTCCGTAAGCGTCTTTCTGTATGAGGAGGCCAAGAACCATGAAAGATATATTGCTATTTACTATGTCAACGCTGTTCCGTTGACGGCGCTGTTTCCGTATGCGTCTTTCTGTATGAGGAGGCCAAGAATAATGAAAGATGTATTGCTATTTACTGTGTCAACGCTGTTCCGTTGACAACGCTGTTTCCGTAAGCGTCTTTCTGTATGAGGAGGCCAAGAACCATGAAAGATATATTGCTATTTACTGTGTCAACGCTGTTCCGTTGACAACGCTGTTTCCGTAAGCGTCTTTCTGTATGAGGAGGCCAAGAACAATGAAAGATGTATTGCTATTTACTATGTCAACGCTGTTCCGTTGACGGCGCTGTTTCTGTAAGCGTCTTTCTGTATGAGGAGGCCAAGAACAATGAAAGATGTATTGCTATTTACTATGTCAACGCTGTTCCGTTGACAACGCTGTTTCCGTAAGCGTCTTTCTGTATGAGGAGGCCAAGAACCATGAAAGATGTATTGCTATTTATTATGTCAACGCTGTTCCGTTGACGGCGCTGTTTCTGTAAGCGTCTTTCTGTATGAGGAGGCCAAGAACCATGAAAGATGTATTGCTATTTACTATGTCAACGGTGTTCCGTTGATAACACTGTTTCCGTAAGAATCTTTTCTGTATGATGAGGCCAAGAACAATGAAAGATGTATTGCTATTTACTGTGTCAACGCTGTTCCGTTGACAACGCTGTTTCCGTAAGTGTCTTTCTTTATGAGGAGGCCAAGAACCATGAAAGATGTATTGCTATTTACTATGTCAACGGTGTTCCGTTGATAACACTGTTTCCGTAAGAATCTTTTCTGTATGATGAGGCCAAGAACCATGAAAGATGTATTGCTATTTACTGTGTCAACGCTGTTTCCGTAAGCGTCTTTTCTGTATGATGAAGCCAAGAACCATGAAAGATGTATTACTATTTACTATGTCAACGCTATTCCGTTGACAACGCTGTTTCTGTTAGCGTCTTTTCTGTATGATGAGGCCAAGAACCATGAAAGATGTATTGCTATTTACTATGTCAACGGTGTTCCGTTGATAACACTGTTTCCGTAAGAATCTTTTCTGTATGATGAGGCCAAGAACCATGAAAGATGTATTGCTATTTACTGTGTCAACGCTGTTTCCGTAAGCGTCTTTTCTGTATGATGAGGCCAAGAACCATGAAAGATGTATTACTATTTACTATGTCAACGCTATTCCGTTGACAACGCTGTTTCTGTTAGCGTCTTTTCTGTATGATGAGGCCAAGAACCATGAAAGATGTATTACTATTTACTATGTCAACGCTATTCCGTTGACAACGCTGTTTCTGTTAGCGTCTTTTCTGTATGATGAGGCCAAGAACCATGCAAGATGTATTCCTATTTACTATGTCAACGCTGTTTCGTTGACAACGCTGTTTCCGTAAGCGTCTTTTCTGTGTGATGAGGCCAAAAAACATGATAGATGTATTGCTATTTACTCTGTCAACAATGTTCTGGTAACCAAGACTTGTAGCTGGGGGAAATTGAGTTTCAGTCGTGAGTGCCAAGAGTCACTTTTGGTACTTTTTACACGAGGTCTTTTTACACCAGGACACTTTACACTCTAAAAAGGGCACTTTTTGAAAGAAGGACGATTTGTACATTATTTCAAACCAAATTCTCGGTAATTCTCATTGCTGCTCTTTTCCTGAAAAAAAAACAACAAAAAAACTTGTGATTTTCTGGTTTGTATTTTATTATCAGTAAAGATTTTTTCCCGTTTCAATTGCACGCTCATTTTCTTTGCTTTCTTTAAAATGGCTATTCTTTCCTGAAACTTAAACGTGATGGATCATGGGACTAAATTTCCGAAAAAAATGTTTGCAAATACTTAGAACGAGGGGTCTTGACTTGATTTTGAGTAAAGCTGAGTCAGCAATTCTCTGCAGAGAGACTAAAGGTGTCCTTTTTCTGTTTATTTAAACCCGTGATTCTCAACGTGCGGCTTGTGAACCACCGGTGGGTCATGGTAATATTTTGTTGGGTCAAGGGCATGACGTTCACCCTTCGACTGATTATACTTTAGAGCCTTGGTTGTTAAAAAAAACATTTTTCGTGTGAATGACGTTACACTCATATGCATTTAAAGAGCGAGACAGATATATTATAACTAGCTGTTGGGGTGGCGCTTCGGGCCACCCCAACACCTAGTTGGTGGGGCGCTTCGCGCCCCCCCAAGCCCCCCCCCCCGCGCGTAAGTCGTTACGCGCCATATTAGTTACGCGCCATTGTAGTTGTGTCCCTGTACATATAATTGTCCATGGGAAAAACAATCCGTATTCAGAGCTATACCTCATTATTCTAATGATGTGTCCCTGTGTCCTGGTCGTCATTTATATTCCCTGTGTCCCGGTCGTCATTTGTGTCCGGGTATCCCAGTTTGTAATTTCTCTTTGAGTGTCCCGGTCGTCATTTATATTCCCTGTGTCCCGGTGTCCCGGTAGTCATTTGTTTCCCGGTCTGTAATTTCTATTCGAACAATCCCTGTGTCCCGGTCGTCATTTATATATCCCGCCTGTGCCCCCGGCGTCCCCGTTGTAGTTGTGTCCCTATGTCCCGGTCGTCATTTATATTCCCTGTGTCCCGGTCGTGATTTGTGTCCGGGTGTCCCAGTCTGTAATTTCTCTCTGAGGCTCCCGGTCGTCATTTATATTCCCTGTGTCCCGATCGTCATTTGTGTCCCGGTGTCCCGGTATGTAATTTCATCAGTTGACAAACATGACGTCAGTCGACAAACAACTTCATGACGCATACAGCTCAATCCTTATAATGACGTCAGTCGACAGACATGACGTCAGTCGACACACAAACATGACGTCACTCGAAACACACACACACACAAACACACACACAGACAACTTATTTTTATATATATAGAAGATAGATAGATATTGCAATGACATCATATATTGTGTAAAACGTGTTGTATTTGACAATATTTTTCTTTTGTATAAAATGTGCCTAGAGGATGATCAAAAGAAGATACCGAGTTAATGGACTTTTAAGCTTCCTTCAGGTGAATATACGTAAAATTTTGGATAAGAAAATTTAAAAATCACGGGGGGGGGTATCAGGATTTTAAAATACCTAGGAGGGGCATGGCCCAAAATTAGCTGGGAACCACTGATGTCGCCGCTGTGGTACCAAAAGTATTGGTAACCCTGGTCTCAGATATCCCTGGTAATCACCAGTTGAAGAGCCTTGGATATATTTCAACATAGTTCAAAAAGAAGGTATATTCAGAGCATCGATTCTTCATCTATTCACTCTAATGTTAGTTTCCTATACATTCTTGTCGAGGAAAAAAAGTTGAAATCATTATAATTCAATGAAGTACATGATTTTCTCTGAGAGGTAATTAGCAACTGGCAATTGTTTAAATTTAGCCAAAAACGGTGTTACTTTAAGGTTTCTGGAAACGAACCCGTCCCTACTCTTTTTCAGGCTCTCACAGTAATATTTCCGTGTTGTATTTTAATGAAGCTTGACAATTTTATTGATCCTGAATAAGTCAGGAATTCACTTTCCAATCTCTGTTCAACAACATGAAATCAGTGTGGTTTTTTTACCTGTCATTGGAGTATTTCTGCATTGCATTTGGATAAGATGTGGCTATTTAATATTCTGTTGCTTCTGTTCAGCCCAAACATTGATCGTCCATCCCAAAGAGCATAGGGAAAATTTAAGACTGGGAACTTGGGCTAGTCAGGAACTCGGATCAGATACTTATTACTATCCTAATTTTTACCAACTAAATTTATTAAATTCATAATTCTTATTATCACATTTAAAAATGCCAAGTGTCACCCAATGCTTGATAGTGTTGATGGCTTTATTCGTCGATACTAACGCCAGTTCCTACTCTTATTTATAATTTACCTACACTCTTTGGTTGATCATGTAACGAACAATTTTTTTTTCACTGTCATAAAAATAGTTCCACTTTGATTTTGACAAATCTGAGACTTTCTTTTTTCTTCTTCTTTTCCCTATTGTCTGATCATTAAGGATAGTCTCATCAACGTAATTAAACTCTGGTGCCTGTACTTTTTGATATAGTTTGTAATTCTGTTATTACTAAGTAGTCAAAAATGATAATAATATTCATTCGCCAAAAACCCATAAAATAATAATAATAATAAAATAACATTATTAATAATATTGATCTTTAGCGGCCCATAAATAATAAAATGATATTTGCCAGAAACCCATAGGCTACATGGCTCCAACAATTATCAATAGATGTAGTAATAACACGAACAACAAAATGAAAGATGATAATAAAGCCAAAGAACATATCATACCAAACATATTACAACATTCTTGATTTGAAGGCGATTTTGGAATGAAAATTGTAATATACGCTTATCTCAATAGTAAGAGTTTATTGTAGAAACAGATCTTCTGTACTTTCAAAAAAAAAAAAAACTCGAAACTAACCAAAAAGGCGTTGGATCCAAATGAAAGTCTGAACTGGAGGTTCTAAGCCCCCCCCCCTCTTCTCGAAGAAAGAAAAATCACTTTTTGGCATGGGTAGCAGTGATGTGTTTGCTATGGCTAGCAGACTACTGTAAGATTTAGGAAGATCTTTAGCGGCCCATTTGAAACCGTGTTATCGTATCTACTTGCTTTTGCAAAATTTTCTAAACAAGGTAATTGTAAAGTATCATATGGCACTTTTTGCCACCGTTTCTCGTGCTGAAAGGCTGGGGAGCATAACAAGGCCGATGATAAAATATCCATAGTTGAAAACTCTTACCGAGAAGTTTACAATCTTCCCTCTCCCTCTTGTATAATCCCCAACCCAGCCTCCCTAGTAAATGAAAACTAAAAAACGAACTTTGAAAAAAAGCTGCCCACTGCAGTAAAAGAAAAAAAGATCCAATTTTAATCAGAAATGGAAAATCTTATTGATTTTTATCTTAACAGAAAAAGTTAATTATAAAAAACATATTTGGAAGATTTTATGAAAAGATTTGACTCGTGTTTTCTTTTCTTTTTATTTCTCCAGTATTAGCGGGGCACAAACAAACAGTGTAGATAAGTAGTGCTTACATAAGCGTGTGCGGTATAAATCTGTCTTGACAACGCGTCGCACAGTGGCACATGGTACCAAAAATAGGACTTAGTCTATCGTTTCTGGAATGGATAGGCTTGGAAGTATCTACAGTGTACCATTGGAATCTCAATGGACATTATTTTTTAATCTGATATTTAAAGCATCCTCTTGAATCCTTCTCCCAGTCCCTTCAGTAAGTTTGAAAAAAGAATATTTAAAAACTGCCCGGTGAAAAAGCTTTTACTTTTATTCAAAGCTCATTCAGCTTATTTCATTGTCGCTCTTCACTTACATTTGAAAAATTTGCTGTCCTTTAATGTTATTCCTGTTCCTTTTAATACCATATCCAAGGTTATCCTAAATACGAGGGGGCTACTCTATCAGGAACGATGACTCTTTATATTGAAGTTTAAGTTTTTGCATGACGATGAAGCAGGATAAATATCTCGTTTCACCCCCTCGGCAACCGTACTATACGTTTCGTCAATTAAACAGTTTTTTTCAACCGAAAGTTAGGAGCAGCATTAAATCTTAAAATGAACTGAAATTATTCTGTTTAGGAGAGGGGCCCCCCTTTCCTCAATTTTTCACTCTTCACGCTCAAGTTTTAATGCTGCTCCTTAATTTCAGTGGAAAAACTGCTTTGTTTTGTTTAATTTCTGATCGTTTTCCAAATTATGGTGGAAATTCAACCCCTCCTTGGAAAAAACCTACCGCAAAAGACTCCACCACGGAAAGTCGTCCCGCATAAATCCCCCCGGACAAATCCATCCTCACTGAATCTGTAAAATCTGTAAAACTCTGTAAAATTTTCTGCGGGCGATTCCGCCTGAAAAATTCTCCTTAGCGTACTTTCATTTGAAAAAAGACTTGTTTTTTATGCAGTTTATGATTGTTTTTCAATTCTTGCCAGATCCCCCCCCCACCCTCAGTGGAATTTTCCCCTGAAATTCCCCTACTTCAATGGAAAGTTTCATTTGCAAAAAATGCCCTCATGAAGAATTTTTGTTGCGGAAAGTCTCCCCCCCCCCCTCCGTGAAAAATCACCAGAAAATTCCAACCCTGGTGAAGATTCTCCTCGGATAAATCCCCCGAAACATCTCCACATGTAAAATTAAGTCGCCAAAGAGAAAATAAATAAATACTGATTATGAATTTCGTATAGGAAATCTGGCAAAGTACTCCCCTCCCCGTGTGAAATTTCTCTAGGAAAGCTCATCCCTGGAAACTTTCCTCCCGTGGAGAATTATCTCCGTGGAGAATCCCCCCCCCAAATGTCTGAATACTTACCAAATAACAAATACTATATGTACAAAATAGGAAATTTTTTCTTAACATACAGTCCTTTCCCCAGGGTCATAGTAATTGGACCTTTGGACTATGCTGATCAAAATGGCTATGTAAAAAATTATGCAAATGTTCATTTGCTGATAGCCCTTGATGAGCAAACATAAAATTAATACACTTTGTGTATTTGGTAGAATTATAAATAGTAGGCGCGCTTTTAAGCATAAATGGTTGGTTCGCTGGATTTGGAATCCTTAGTCCGAAGGGTCGGGGTCCGAGTCCTGGCGTGGTCGGTTATATGGTTTGAGACGGAGCTCTCTTACATGTGTGGGAGGCTGCTTCCTTTCTACATTAATATAACCCCCCTTTTTTAGTTTAGGTTTAACATTCGTATGACAATGCTTCGTACATTCCTGAAAGACTGCACCTCTTAAATTATTTATAAGGGGGGATTGTTCTGAAATATAAAAAAAGAATGTTCCACCATTTTTATGGTTTGAAGGGGAAATATTTTGAACAAGTCTTTTTTTTTATATGGTATCCCCCCACCTTTTCCCCTTCTTTGCAGGTAAGCCTCATGGTTACACTCATAGCTGCAATCCCGTAAAGAATGAACCATAACCCATAGTAAACCACTTTCTAAAAGGCATTAAAAAAAACAACTTTCTAGTGAAAAAAATTG
This sequence comes from Artemia franciscana, assembly GCF_032884065.1. NCBI lineage: Eukaryota > Metazoa > Arthropoda > Branchiopoda > Anostraca > Artemiidae > Artemia > Artemia franciscana. The sequence continues at coordinate 6,874,406 of NC_088877.1, forward strand.
TCATTTGCAGTGGTCTCAGGAATAGTAGCTATTATTTTGATTAATTTTAATAGTAAAATGTTTTGAAAAGAGCCTGAAACCCCGTTAAAATGGCATGGAATCGAAATGGAATGTGCACTATCGGAATCTCCAGCTGCAAAATTACAGCCCTCCACCTTAAAAAACAATGAAAATCAGTTTTTACATAATAAACAGCATAATAAGCACAATAGGGTGTTTTTACATAAAAACACCATAGAGAGTCGTTTAAGGACTTAATTGTAGGTGTTTTTTAATATGTGCATTTTATAAATTGGACTTGATAACGTCATCATAAAGTGCGGTACGGCACCCACAATTGGCACTTTAGTTGCCATTTCTGTAGTTGAAAGACTGTGAAGCATGAAAAGGGTACGATCATAATCTTTATGGTCGTAAACCCTAAACCTTAGGCTAGGTTTATAATCTCCCATCTTGTATAGCCCCCTTAATAATCTTCACAAATCGTCTGCGACTAACTCAACTAGGCTAATTCTAGTGGCTAGACTAGTGGTGTCAATCAGCGAATATTTACTGGGGTGGAAAATTTATATAGAGGGGGCAATAATTGTTTTTTTTTAGTTTTTTCAGTGGAAATGCCAAAAGGGGATATTTTTCGATGAGAGTGCTCCAAGAGCGGTATATTTCAAAGTCTAGGCGGGAGAAAAAAAATCTAGGGGGCACAGACACCCTTGCCACCCTGCTGACCCCACTGGAAGTAGCAGGTAATTATAACATCATAGAAAGATGTTTACAGGCTTAATTCATAGCTCTTGATTACATCAGCTTTTTTGTATATATATATATATATATATATATATATATATATATATATATATATATATATATATATATATATATATATATATATATATATATATATATCTATATATATAAAAATAAGTTGTCTGTGTGTGGATCTGTGGATCAGGTGACGTCATGTTTGTCCGCATATGACGTCTGAATTATTTCACACTAATACAAAAGAAGAAAAAAACTAAAAAAGGTAAAAACTACAAAAAAAACTAAAAAGAAAAAAAACTAAAAAAGCTAAAAAACTAAAAAAAACTAAAAAAAGGTAAAAATCTAATAACTAAAAAAAAACTGAAAAAAATAAAAAAAGGCAAAAACTACAAAAAAAATAAAAACTAATAAAAAAAACTAAAACAGCTAAAAAACTAAAAAAAATAAAAAAAACTAAAAAAAGGTAAAAAACTAAAAAAAACTAAAAACTAAAAAAGAAAAAAACTAAAAAAAAGGAAAAAACTGAAAAATAAAAGAGAAAAAGAAAACTAAAAAAATATGAATAAATATATATAAAAATAAGTTGTTTGTGGGTTATGTCTGTCTGTCTGTCTGTCGAGTGACGTCGTGTTTGTCCGCATAAAAAAATATTAATAAATATAAAAAATATAAATATAAATATAATATAAATTAGCAATCAACAAAGCACCGAGACACAAATGACGACCGGGACACAGGGAGTATAAATGACGACCAGGACATAAGTAAAAAAAAAAAACTAAAAAAACTAAAAAAATGGTAAAAACTACAAAAAAACTAAAAACTAATAAAAAAACTAAAAAATCTAAAAATCTAAATAAACTAAAAAAGAAAAAAAAGAAAAAAGGAAAAAAATAAAGGAGAAAAACAAAACTAAAAAACGAATGTATATACAGACCGGGACACCGGGATACAAATGACGACCGGGACACAGGGAATATAAATGACGACCGGGACACAGGGACACAACTACAATGGGGACGCCGGGGGGCACAGGGGGATATAAATGACGACCGGGACACCGGGACACAAGGAATATAAATGACGCCCGGGACACTCAAAGAGAAATCACAGACTGGAACACCGGGACACAAATGACGACCGGGACACAGGGAATATAAATGACGACCGGGACACAGGGACATAACTACAAAGGGGACGCCGGGGTGCACAGGGGGATATATAAATGACGATGGCGACTCAGGGAATGGTCGATTAGCAATCACCATCAACAAAGCTCAAGGTCAATCATTAGAATCATGAGGTATAGATCTGAATACGGATTGTTTTCCCATGGACCATTATATGTTGCATGTTCAAGAGTCGGTAAACCTGAAAATCTATTTATATGCACAGACAATGGGACAGCAAAGAATGTTGTATATTCGCAAGTTTTACGTAGTTAAAAACATATATATATATATATATATATATATATATATATATATATATATATATATATATATATATATATATATATATATATATATATATATATATATATATATATATATATATATATATATATTCACAGGTGGGATATAGGGACACAACTACAATGGCGCGTAACTAATATGGCGCGTAACGACTTACGCGCGCGGGGGGGCTTGGGGGGGGGGGCGTGGGGGCGCGAAGCGCCCCCACCAACTAGGTGTTGGGGTGGCGCGAAGCGCCACCCCAACAGCTAGTATATATATATATATATATATATATATATATATATATATATATATATATATATATATATATATATATATATATATATATATATATATATATATATATATATATATAAAGCTATATCCTAAGTTCACATCAAGTGGTAATAGAACTTCGAGTTCTACTTTATTTTATTCTCAGAAAGCTCTATCACGTAAGTGGTTGAGAACAACAAAACTAGGCTATAGAAAGAACTCCGTTAAACAGGACATGATGGTTCACTGGTTTCGTTGAGGATGTGGTAACTCATGTTCGAACCTTGAATAAGATACATTTTTTTTTTAAATAGACATTCTCTTTCTTGCGCGCGAAGAAGAAAAAGGAAACGTTTCAGTGCTTCCATGTAAAAATGGTATTTTCCTTGTTATTCGAGTGAAGGGGTATAGTTATTTTATATTGGGTTTTCGACAATGAACGGTGCAATTTTTGTTTCTAACGATCAGTTCTCTGAAAACGTTAAAGAAAAAGAAGCAAAATAATGAAAGCTTAGTTTTATGAAATGAAAATTCTTCGCAGCATTGCGGCAAATAATTTACATTAATGGTAACATGAACTTCCGTTAATCATAGGCTATATCAACTACATATCTTAAATTCTTTTAATCTCCTACAGGTTTCTGAAATCTGTATATTTTTCATACAGGATAGTATTTTATAAATAGTGCAATATTTTCTACCAAGGATAAATGCTACCAAGGATAATTCTACCAAGGATGCCAAGGATAAATGCTCCATGGACTACCTATGTGACAAAATTTCGGATTTCTGTAAGGGAAAGTTTAAGAGAGATTTGAAGTAAAACCAGCATTTAATGTCCTATTATAGAAAAAACTCTTGTTAAATTGTATACTTTCTTTGCCCAAGTTGGACAAAAATCTTTCCATTGAAAGTAAAGAGCGAAGTTGAAACTTAAAGCGAACAAAAATTACTACTTCGCAGTTTATTGTAACATATTTTTGAAAAATTGTTTCGAGTAAACTCGCTGGTGATATTTCCCTCCACTTTTAGAGTTCTGAAAAACTAGTGCTTTACTGAAAACTTACTTTTCTTGATTTTAAAGAAAATTAAAGTTGTTTGGTAAAATCTATTGATTTCATCACCGGCAAAAGAAAATTGAGAGGTTTATAAATTAGTCCTTTTCTGCAGGCCACCTAAGATATTTGCTTTTGGTACTGTTTTATTGTGCCAGTTTTTTGTTTTCAGTAAAGTGCCTACCAATTAATTCTACCAATGTAAGGAAATGTCACGAGCCTGTTTATTTGAAACAGTTTTTTGAAAATATGCTGTTTGAACTCCGAAAAGTAATTTTTGTCTGTTTTGAGTTTTTAATCTTTGCTCTTTTCTTTCATCAGATTTTTATTTTTAATTATCTCTTATGTTAGACGTAAAATAGTTGTGCAATAAAAGGAGAGCTGTGACCACAGGCTTATTCAAAAATATTCCTAAAAATTAACGTTTTCAAAGTTAATAACCTCTCCCCTGGCTCTGAATGCTCAATAAAAGTTACAACTTTTGGGTCTAAAAAGAAACGCTTTGAGGGTTTAGGCACCTTCCCCCTAATCACACTGATCCTCCTCTCTAATAGCTGACTCACGACCATACAACACCGTAAGTAAGCTTCATGAAGCCTCAAATGAATAGATTCAGTTGAATGAAACTAAAAATAATCGACTATATTAACCCTTTATTTGCATAAACTACATGTAGCTTTTGGAACAAATGCGCCATCGTGCGTAATTATGACCTCTGTAGCCGGGAAGCTGAATATGTAACTTTGGCAATAATTCTTAATCAGTTGGCTGTCTGGTAATTTTGCTTGTTGAATTTTAGTCTTCTACGGGCCAAAAATTATTGTTCTTCGCCAAAAAATGGTAGAAAATGCCACTTTGCTTTTGCACGACCTCTTTTGGTGCTTAAAATGGACACTAGAACTTATACTGGTTCGATATAATCGTCTTGGAAAAAAATCAAGACAATAACAAATAAACACGTGTCTGTAACCAGCCTTCTCAAAAAAAGAAAGATAATTTTGCATTTTTTTAACATAGGGATATGAATTATTTGTAATAGACTCTCTGATATGCTGAATTTAATGGCGTAATTTTAGTCTAGACCAATCTCTTGTTCGGCAATACTCCATTCCTTTTTCTAAATTTAGGAAAAGTTTTTCAAGCTCATAACTTCTAACGAGTCATTTTAAAAGGGATGCATTTTATTAATTTAGAATCACACGAAGTAGCCAATTTTTATGAAAAGGAGCAAAATTTCCTTTTTCAGAGTTTCAGTTGAGTCGCACCTTACATACAATTTGATACTACAAGCTCTATGAACAAATATGTGTGTTACTGTTAAAAAAATTGCAACTTTACTTGCTGTGTTAATGCTTTATGTTTGAGCAAAATCTGTTTAGGGCGTTGTTGTGCGGCTTTGTTTTTACTTTCTCTTTCAACAGTATCTTCTATTATTTCGCAGCAACTAAAATCTGGATATTCATTTCAGTCGGCCTCAAATGGATGAAAATGTTTCGTCCGTCAATGTTCACGTTGAAGTACCATCAGAGTATACGATTCAGGAAATCACATTTACTGGTGAAGAAATCTATCAAGCGCCGCCAAGTCTGTCTGAGACTCTGGCTAAACTTGCGTCAAAAGTTGACTGGTCCGTAGCTGCCGAAACAGCTGAAAAAGCGGAGGATGAAGAAGATAGTCAGCCAGCACCTCCACTACTACCATCTCATCATTGGGACTCAGTAAAGGCAAAAATAAACGCATCTTTTGCTGAGATTTCAGTTCTACATGATGTGCTGCAAATTGCTAAGCAAAAAACGTATTTGGTATTTGACCCTGTGCAGCAAGAATCTACCGAAAATAGACCATATGCCCAGCTCTTAGCTAAGAAGCGTGGCCTCACCGCAGCCTCTACATTGCTTATAAATGGAGCTGAAAGATTGAGAGTTCGTGAATCTGTTCGAGAATCAGGATCTCAACAACAATTTCACGCTGACTTGGCGAAGCTGCGTCTTCACTGGAGGTTGAAAAAGTTAAGTAGCACAAGTACTATCGGGACTGCCCCAAAAGCCTCTATCCTTGGAGATTTAAGCTATAAATCAGTTGGATCTCGTGTTCGACAGATTGGAACATTTGAAGTTGCTAAAGCTGAGGAAGGAGGAGGTGAATCTATCAACTTTATTCAAAACGGAACTTTTGAAGTATCTTCTCTTCGAATAACTATCCCTGTTGAATTAAGGGGACATGCTTATGTACAAGTCACAATCCAGAAAGACCAAGATAGTTTGAATGTAGTTCAATTGACCTCTTCAGGTGGTAGAAGAATTGGAATGAGTAACTTGCCACCCACCGCAGATCACCCCTGGCAAAGAATTTTAGAAGCCGCACAGAATGTCCTGTTTTGTAAAGAGCTATTTGCCCGCTTAGCCAGGGAAGCAGTTTTTCTACAAGCTCAAGTCCCTCCTTTTGTTGTCGAAAACAAGATTGTTGTATCCCTGTTTCCTGGTATTCATCTTGTTATATCTCTTGTCCACAATACAGATGAATCTGCTGGCGATAGAACTAGCATGATGCCGTCAATTGGTCGCGGAGAACATGATGTTATTCTCGAGCATAGTATGCATCAAGCTTTACTGCAAGCTCACCAAATGAATTTAGGTCCTCCTGCGCCTCATCCGAGTTCAGCACCAATGGGACCAAGGAAAAAGAGAAGAATAGCTGGACCAGCTGGAGCTGACTATCAGTCACTGCTTGATATTGTGAAAGAAGAGACTATCTTAGAGAAAATTGTTAAACAAGGTCAGCATATTGTGATGCGAACGCGTGCAGCTTTTTTAATTGATAATCTTGCCAAAGATATTAAAGACCCTTGCATTTCATCCCACTGGAACATAATAAATAGTCCTATTTTGTCTACTGTAAAAATTAGCATTGCTACTCATGGTTATGACTCGCTTTGGCGGACAACCCTCGTTCTTCATGTGAGTGAGACTTCCATAAAATGTATTACTCGAGATGGCAAGCTTCACTTGCTATCTTATGAGTCGCAAGAACTACGTGATTTGATTTTGGTACAAGTAGGCCAACACCATTTAACCGTAGCCCAGTGCTTAGCAAGGTTCTTAAGTTGGCAAGTTCTGGGCTCTACTCAGAACGTTGGCCATGGAACCCCAGAACCGTTGGCAAATCCGCCTGCTTGTTTGCTAGAATCACCTTTTGGAAATAGGGTTATAGCAGTCAAATGTGGACCACAATCTGCTCAGCCACAGGTATTCATTGCAAAATATCCATCGAATGACGATTATAAGTCATCATTTTCTAAAGACAGTTTTTGGACGCTAGTGCAGACAAATTTTGAGGAAGTTGATTTGGACCAAGTTGACGGAAAGAATTTTATTCAAAAACTTGAATCCGTTATGGCAATGTTGACTCATACAATGGAGAAAAAAGATGTGAAAAATGAGGAAAATGCTAATATTGAATAATGGGTGTATTTTCTTCGTTTATTTTTCTTAGTTAATTTTTAAATGTGCAGTCGAATTCTTTGCCAATGAAAAGATGCTTGTGTATATTAAGAAGCAAGGTTCTCTGAAGTTCATAGCTGTATTGAGCTCCCAGAAGAGTAGAATCATAAGCAATCAATTCTGACTGAGCTCAAAGCTATTGCATAATGTTTTTTTTTTGTGTTTTTCTTTTTTTGTCTTTTTTTTTAATAACAGAGGTAATTTGAGAATTTGTTTTCTAATAAAGTTTCCGATAAAATCTTTTAGATAGTCATTTCATTCATTTTATTGAAAATAGTTCAAGCATCAGATAAAAAAAAAACAAAAAAAAACTCCAGGTTCAACATAACGCCCAAGAGCCCAGTGGCAAGCGTTTTGGTTGGTCGTATAAAGCTCAGAGGTAGTTCATTTGATTGGAAATTGAAAGTTCCAGTTACCTTTTTAAGAGTCAAAAGTGATCGTAGGACATCTACCCCACACCCACACACATCCTTTTTCTTAAGTGCATCCGCTCGATTTGAGATAATCATTGTGTTGCGAGAGCAACACTTTGGTTTTGTCGTGTTTTTTTTTTTTTTTGTTCCTAGCACCCCGATTTCAGCTTATTCCTAGAAAGTGGTAAGGGTCTAACCTCTGCGGTTTTTACGGAAAGTGTGGACCTTAGGCCGGATTGATGAATATGACTTTACATTTTGGAAAGCTTCGTAGAACTCTTGCCTGGGGCCAAAAAGGATGGTTTTTGCTTGTCCTTGAGCCAGAGCCTATAGTGTGTGAAGTGAAGAGGAGTTGTATAGCCTATGTCAGAGAGGACTATCTGAAGTTATGCAGCCAAGCTTTCGTTTCATCAAACCATGTTTCTGCTTTCGAGTGGAAAGCTCCGTTCTAGCAGGCAAGCAGGCAGGCACCAGTTTCAAATTGAAGATGAACTAAAATCTATAAGTGTTAAATATATGCGACAGTTACCCTGCCCCACAGCCAATATATCTTCTTTGAGTGATAAATAGAAAAATTTAGAGAAGCAAAAAAGCGGCATTTTCCCACGGGTCCGAAAGTGCTGCCATCTATTGTTTCTACCCATTTCTGTTCGTGATTTCAGCTGAGTTTATCATTCGGTTTTTCGCACTTGGGATTTCGGTAGAGAAATGGTATCAGATGTGCCTCTTAAACTTTAAAAGTTCTCTCATTGCTAAAGAAATTAGAGTTTATCCTTTGCTCCTTTCGAAGTGATGACGTTAGAAAGTTGACCTACGGCAAAAAAGTCAACTTTTGAACTAAGACAGATAGATTTTTTTTTTCGACGGCAGTCAATAGCTTTTGACGAGCTGATCAAAGTATATATCATCCATTTTTTTGTACAAAAATTCCTTCATGAGATATACCAGTTTGAAAGTTTAAAGGGGTTGACAACTTCAGTAGTAAGGTACACACTGAAACCAAAAATAGGCCGATACCAATTGTGAGACATATAAAGGAGTTGTAAGCAACAGTCGGCTGTTAGCTCATAATCATCCTCGGCAATGAGGGGTTCGCAACTCTTACTAGTTGGTGTACCTATTTTTTGTTTCCATTGTATTTGATGGTAAGACCAATTTGGTTCCAGTGGTAAGACATGTAGGGGACTTGTAAGTAATAATCGGCTGTGAGGCTGCAATCATCTTTAGCAATGAGGAGTTCGCAAATTTTGCGAGTTGGTGTACCTAGTATGTATTTTAGCATCCTTACAGATTAACAACTTCAGCGTTTAGTCGCAGCGAGGAAACAAAACCAAAGTGTTGCTCTCGCAACACTTTACTCGGCGAAGCTGAGCAAAGGTTGCCGCAACACCTCACGTTGCCCATGCAACGTAGATCTAGTTTTCTCTGAAATAGTCAAAACGATCAAATAACAAATAATAAAAAATCAACCTCAGAGCGTGGAGGAACAAAGGGTTGTAACTTGTGCCCCGGGAGTATATCAGATTTTATGGGAGAGGTGGTCGTTGTAACTTCGGAGGGGACTCAAATGATTGGATATTCGAAGTTCTAGCTCCCCTTTTAAGAGTCATTTTGAAATAGCCATTTGGTCCAAAATAGTTTAAAGATAAAATAACAAAAAATCCGGGTTTGACACAACCCTCCCGAGCCAGTAGGCAAGTGTTTTAAGCTATGCACCGGGGGCATATAAGGCTTTTATGTAAGGGGTGGTTGTATAAACTTCAGAGGTGACCTTTTTAAGAGTGAAAAGTAAACGGGAGTCATATACCCCCCCCCCCTCACACACACACCCTCTTTTTCCAAACGCATTCAATCAAAATTTTTAGATAGTCATTTTTTAAGTAGTCCAACAATCAGATAACAAAAAGTTCGGGGTCAACATGCCTCTCCCAGAGTCCGGAGGAAGGGTCGTAAATTATGTCCGGAGGCATATAAGGTTTTTATTGAAGGAATAAACTTCAGAGGGGACTCAAATGACTAGAAATTTAAAGTTCTATTTCCCTTTTTTGGAGTCCAAAGTAATCTGATGGCAACTAGCCACCTCCCACCAACCGTCTTTCTACAAATGTGTCTGATCAAATTTTTTTAGATTTGTATTTTGTCCAAAACAGACCAAAAATCATACGATTAAAGCTCCGGGGTTTACACAGCCCCCCAGAACCCGGGGCCAAGTGTTGTAAATAATGAACAGGGGGTATATAAGGCTTCTATGGAAGGAATGATATAACTTCGTCGGGGTTCATTCTATTGGCAATTGAAATTTCTAGTTCCCTTTTTAAGAGTAAAAAGGGACCGGAGGGCTGCTAGCCCTCCTGTCTTTGCATCCTAAATCCATTCGATCGAATTTTTGAGATAGCCATTTTGTTAAATTAAGTCAAACGATCGGATAACAAAAACTCAACGGTCAACATAGCCCCCTAGAGCCCTAGGGCAAGTGTTGTATGTTTTGTCCGGAGGCATATAAGGTTCTTAGGTGAGGGTTTTGAAAATAGTTCAAAAATCAGATAAACCAAACCCCCACCCCACAAAAAAAAATCATAAACGATATTTTATCCAAAACTCTCTACATGGCCTGACCCCCTCGATATTTTATTCAAATAATTATGGCAACTCACCCTTGTCCCTCCATTGCCCGAATGTTTGAAATAAACAGATATTATGTTTCTTTAAATTTTTCTCCAGGTTTGTCGCTGAGTCTCGGGATAAATAAGTTCAATGGGGTAATCATTACAGAATAAAATATTTTAAACATAATTTAATTCAGAGACTACATGATTGTATCTGAACCAATAAACATATTTCTGTGATAATTTGGTAACCTATTAGCCTTGGTCGAAAAAAAAAAAAGAATTAGGAATAAATAATGAGATGCTTGCTAACCATGCAAAAAAGGGATTTTTCTCTCTTTTCAAGATGCGAGTTTCAAGTCGAAGGTTTTAGACTAAATAAACCTGATTGACCTTTTCAATCTCGAGCAGCAAAATCGAGCACTACTCTCAGAATTTGCATCCCCTGTTATTTTGATCTTCTTTGTGAAAAATTGATAAATTGGCAAAGGACGCCTTTTTTCTGTGGGATGATTTCTTTTCTTAGTTAAAAAGATCATCCCTAGAGCCCTAGAGCCCTAGGGCAAGTGTTGCATGTTTTGTCCGGAGGCATATAAGGTTCTTAGGTGAGGGTTTTGAAAATAGTTCAAAAATAAGATAAACCAAACCCCCACCCCACAAATTTTTTTTTTTTTAAATATTCTATCAACAGTTTTGGTGCTCATTGCGGAATTCAGGCCATTGTCAGCAGATGACTTTAGAATGAAGACGCAAATCAATTCGGTATTCGTGTCATATTATAAGGCTTTATCTGGATACGGTTGTCGTTTTCAGGTCAAGGGGGCTGAAAACCTCCTGTTTACACTTTTAGACAATGCTAAATCGATTGCCTATATTGGAATCTACTGTCCTTGCATTTTCCTCATTCGGAAAAATTAATTTTTGTGGCACGAAGTAGCAGAAAATGCCACTTGGTGGACTTCTTTTTATGCTTAAAAGGTCATCAAATGCTGGCTATTTATAAAAACCTTGGTCATCATTGCATCATTCATGTCAGTGTCAGTTAAACGATCTATGAATAAATGCGAAGCCCATTGCAACATTCACGTGACACTGTACTGCCCTTTTCCAAAATGGGGGCTCAAAACCTCCTGTTTACACTTTTAGACAATGCTAAATCGATTGCTTATATTGGAATCTACTGTCCTTGCATTTTCCTCATTCGGAAAAATTAATTTTTGTGGCACGAAGTAGCAGAAAACGCCACTTGGTGGACTTCTTTTTATGCTTAAAAAGGTCATCAAATGCTGGCTATTTATAAAAACCTTGGTCATCATTGCATCATTCATGTCAGTGTCAGTTAAACGATCTATGAATAAATCCGAAGCCCATTGCAACATTCACGTGACACTGTACTGCCCTTTTCCAAAATGGGGGCTCAAAACCTCCTGTTTAGTGTTTGAAACGGTGAAAGATCTGGCTATCTTGGAATATCTATTCTCTGGCATTTCGACCCTTTTGGGGCAAAAAGTAATGTTTGGTGGCATAAAATCGCAGAAAACGCCACTTTGTTGTGATACATCTCTTTTGTTTGTCAAGGGTACTAGATAAGGTGTTTTCCTTTCAAATATTAAACAAACAAAGTGTTCCTACTGGAAGTAAAGAGTGAACTTCAAACTTAAAACGAACAAAAATGATTGTTTGACAGTCTATGCAGCGTATGTATGCAAAACTGGTTCAAATAAATTAACTCGTGATATTTCCGTATATTTGTAGAATTCTGAAAAACTAGCCCTTTGCAGAAAACAAAAAAATGACGCAGTAAAATATGATGAGCAGCAGAAAAGTCCTTAGCAGCCTGCATAGAATAAACTAATATATAAAGTTCTCAGTAGTCTGAAACCGGTCGTGAAATCAATCAATTTTTGGGTACAATTATCTAAAAATAAACTCAAGCAAGCTCTGTTTTCAATAAACCGCTCGTTTTTTCAATTTTAGGGTTAATTGTCTAAAAATTAACTCAAACAAGCTTTGTTAAACAGTTCGTGGTAACGAACTGTAGTAAGGAGCGACCTGCTCAATAGTAACCGAAACTCTAAAAAACGGAGTTTTGATACCAATAGTTACATCAAAATAATCGAATTTTAATGCTGATTTTAAATATACAAGTTTCATAAAGCTTAGTCTTACCTATCAAAAGTTACGAGCCTGAGAAAATTTGCCTTATTTTAGAAAATAGGGGTTAACACCCCCTAAAAGTCATAGAATCTTAACAAAAATCACAGCATTAGATTCAGCGTATCAAAGAACCCTACTGTAAAAGTTTCAAGCTCCTATCTACAAAAATGTGGAATTTTATATTTTTTTGCCAGAAGACAGATCACGGATGCGTGTTAATTTTTTTTTTTTTCCCAGGGGTGATCGTGTCCACCCAGTTGTCCTAGAATGTCGCGAGACGGCTAATTCTAATGTAAACTAAAAGTTCTGGTGCCCTTTTTAAGTGACCAAAAAATCGGAGGGCACCTAGTCCCCCTCCCACGCACATGTTTCCCCCAAAGTCACCGGATCAAAATTTTTAGATGGCCATTCTGTTCATCGTAGTCGAAAATCTAATAACTATGTATTTGGGGATGACTTAACCCCCCACAGTCCCTGGGGGAGGGGCTGCAAGTTACAAACTTTGACCATTGTTTACATATAATAATGATAATGATAGATGGTAATAAGCTTACCTAAGCTATGGATGTCAGGTGATTGATTTTTCTAACGATAATTTCGACAGGACCTGTGCCTGTCATCATCAGGTTAAATTCAAATTTCTTATCACTGAATAAATAAAACTAAGAACACAGAACAACACTAATGATGAGCCGAACCTGGAATTAATGTTGTGCCATGGCCCGAATTGTAGATGGTAGAGGCCATGGTAGAGGCATTGATGGCTGCTGTCCTAGTAGATCTTAAAGAGGTTGGGCCTTTAGGAAAGGGGTGGAGTTTTTTGTGAGTTTTCAATTTATGGGTGGCGGGTTCCCAAATTTCGCTAATGTGAAACTCACCATTGTCTTTATTGACGGCTGGTCTATTTTTTTTTATTTTTAGCAATTTCCAAAGCTTCTCTGATTTTCAGCTTTAAGAGTTGTGGGACAATAGCAATAAGTTGGCCTTGGTCAAACTTAATGGAGTGGGAAGGGTTTTCTAAGATATGATGGGCCAATGCGGAAAAATTATCTTCCTCCTTTAGCTTTGTCTTTTTAAGGCAGGCATCAATGGAATCAGCATGTTCTTTTAATTGGTGATGTAGAGGTTTCATGGTACGACCTATATAGGTATCACCACAGCTACAAGGAATCTCATATACCCCTGGTCTCATGGTACGACCTATATAGGTATCACCACAGCTACAAGGAATCTCATATACCCCTGGTGGATCTGAAGTAATCTTGTCCTTGCCTTTGTTCAAGAAGGAGGAGATAGTCCTTCCAGAGGGAAAAAACACCTTAAAGCCAAGCTTTCTGAGTTTGGAGCTTAAAATGTCAGTAATGCCCTTGATATAAGGTAATGACAAAAAGGGTTTATCATCTTCAATCTTAGGAGCAAAATTCTTGGTAATTCCACTCATCTTTCTCCTGGAAATAACCTTGTCAATGACTTTTTGGGGGTATCCGTTACCTATCAGAACATCTCTTATATAATCAAGTTCAGCCTTCAGCTCAAAATCAGAGGAGCACACCAAAAATGCTCTATCAACCAAAGAATAGACTACAAAATTTTTTTGACTATAGGGTAGTTATAGGAGTCATATCTCAGATATCTATCACTATGAGTTGGCTTTCTGTACACGCTAGTCCAACCTAGTTTCTCGTTTTGTAATAAGAACATCTAAGAAGGGTAAATTGTGGTTATTTTCAAGTTCAATGGTGAACTTAATATCTGGGTCCTGCTGGTTAAAAATATTGAGAAAGGATCTTAATTTGTCTTGTGCCCCATTCCAAATTATTAAGCAATCGTCTACATATCTCATGTAGAGTTGGAGATCCTTGAAGTCCTGCTTGAAGATATTAGTTTCAATATGCTATAGAAACACCTCACGGAGAACTGGTGCCAAGGCTGATCCCATTGGTATGCCCCAAATCTGTTTATAAGTTTGATGCCTGAAAGTAAAGTAAGCATTGCTGAGACATAAAGACGTAAGAATAATGATTTCTGTGGAGTTCAAGCTTGTCAGTTCTCTCCAGGAACCATCCTTTTCTAAAGCTAGAAAAGCTTTATATGTAATATATTACATACTAGCTGTTGGGGTGGCGCTTCGCGCTATATATATATATATATATATATATATATATATATATATATATATATATATATATATATATATATATATATATCCCGGTAGTCATTTGTGTCCCGGTGTCCCAGTTTGTAATTTCTCTTTGAGAGTCCCGGTCGTCATTTATATTCCCTGTGTCCCGGTGTCCTGGTCGTCATTTGTGTCCTGGTGTCCCGGTCTGTAATTTCTATTCGAACAATCCCTGTATCCCGGTCGTCATTTATATATCCCGCCTGTGCCCCCGGCGTCCCCGTTGTAGTTGTGTCCCTGTGTCCCGATTGCCATTTATATTCCCTGTGTCTCGGTCGTGATTTGTGTCTGGGTGTCCCAGTCTGTAATTCCTCTTTGAGGTTCCCGGTCGTCATTTATATTCCCTGCGTCAGGGTCGTCATTTGTGTCCCGGTGTCCCGGTATGTAATTTCATCAGTTGACAAACATGACGTCAGTCGACAAACAACTTGCTGTTGGGGTGGCGCTTCGCGCGTAAGTCGTTACGCGCCATATTAGTTACGCGCCATTGTAGTTGTGTCCCTGTGTCCCACCTGTGAATATAGATAGATTTATATATGTGTTTCAAACTACGTAAAAATTGCGAATATACAACATTCTTGGCTTTCCCATTGTCTGTGCATATACAAAGCCGTATGTACTAATAATGACGTCATATGCAAACGCTCTCTTTACAAACAAACAAACATGCATACACACAACTCGTTTTTATATAGATAGATAGATACAATACAAATTAACTGCGTAAGACTTGCGAATATACAACATTCTTCGCTGTCCAATTGTCGCTGCATATAAATAGATTGTCAGGTTTACCGACCCTCGAACATGCAACGTACAATTGTCCATGGGAAAAACAATCAGTATTAAGATCTATACCACATTTTTCTAATGATTGACCTTGAGCTTTGTTAATGGTGATTGCAAATGCTAATCGAATTGGGAATTGCAATCTTTTAAATTGAAAAGGCAGATCCGTTGGAATCATGGGAATGCGAGGAATAAGAACAGCCTCACCCTCATAAGGCCCTGTCAAGATTGTGGCCTCTATTAGGTTTTCCATTGTTTTTTTTACGGCAAGTCGCGTGCCATTGCAAAGCTTTGGTGGGTTGATATTTCTTAAAAGTATTATTGGTATGCCTATTTTTAGTTGTAGCACGTGTGGTGGAAACCCTGAAAGATCTATGGAATTTAAAAATTCAGATGGATAATTAACCGCTTCATTTGGTTCCAAAACTGTGTCGACTGACTTGTAAAGGACTGCCTGGTCTCGAATCTTGGTCAAAACAATATTGTTGATTTCGTGGACGTCTATATTTTTGGGTGCGAGAATCGCTCTTTCACTTAGCCATTTATTATTTTTATAATTTTTTAGAATATTCGGAAATACTTTTTCAATCAATTCATTTTTGGATGGCACTAAATTACAGAAATCAGCAGGTAGTTGTATACGTCCTGAAATTGAGTCTACTGGGAGCTTTCCGTTTCCAATTGCCAGCAATTGATCTGAAAATGTTTGACCAGAGTCATCGTTTTGCAATCGGACACGCATATTTGTAGTTAATTTTAATATTTTTACGTGTGCCCATAAATTAGAATTTTTCAGGCAAGCATTCATTTCGTCTGCAGGAGTTGATCTAGGTATTATAGGTAATGTTTGCCTGAAATCTCCCGCAAGCAATATTAATGTGCTGCCAAAGGGTTTCGAATTCCCTCTTAAATCTTTCAAGCATTGATCCAGAGCCTCGAGCGATTTTTTGTGTGCCATTGTGCACTCATCCCAAATAATAAGTTTGCATTGCTGCAATACTTTACCCATCCCAGATGATTTGGAAATATTGCACGTGGGAGTTTCTGTAGAATGCAAATTCAGAGGCAATTTCAAAGCGGAATGAGCAGTTTTTCCACCAGGCAGCAATGTTGCGGCTATTCCGGACGACGCAATTGCCAACGCTATATCATTTTTTGATCGAATTGATGCCAGAATCAGTTTTATCACAAACGTTTTACCAGTACCTCCTGGCGCATCCAAAAAGAAAATTTTTCCAACGTTGTTATCGACACAATGCATTATCGTATCATAAATGTCTTTTTGTTCCGACGTTAACTTGGAAATGTTATTTTGTACATACGACAATAGATCACTCGTACTGTAACTTTGTTCACGATCCAATTCTACACATGTCGAAACAGCAGCGATACGGTTAGGTGAAGGCATTCCCAAATCCTCAAGAGGTTTGTTTGCCATACGTACGCACAAATCTTCTATAATAACTAAAGTGTAGTTATAAATTTCTGATGTAAAATCAAAAGTCATATCTGACGTCTCTAACTGTTTTCGATGGAGTATATCTTCGGACATTTTTGACTTATATTTTTCCCATAACTGTGTAGGAGCTGATGGAGAGCAAGTTGTTAAAATGATGCCAAACAATGCACGAATTTGACTTGGGGTTGACGTTTCGCACGCGTCATTGATGCAGTTATCCCAGTGTTGGTCATTCTCCAATAAATTCAGAGCTTGGCATGCACTACGGTAAGTGTCATGTATAGTACTGTTTACAGTTCTCAAATACTCAAAGGATGTCGGACCGGGTACATTCACCAAAAGCAGGCGTAGTAAGAAGCATTCATGTTGATTGGGGTGTACGGTGTAGAGTCTTCCTATCGTGGTATCTTTGAAGATGGTAGGTTGGCCGTTGACTGACTTACCCTGTTTTCGACGTTCAAATACTTTATTTTTAGTATTCCACGTGTAATACGAAGGCACTTCAGTATACAGCAGTTTTTTTGCAAAAGAATCATTTTTGCAAAGCGAAAAAAAAGCTGTTAATGTTGTATCCGGTGGATTCAGGGCTCTTTGTTGCACGTTGGTTTCCGTGAAATAAACACGTTGACCATTCTGTAAATGTACCGCTAAGTGAACAACAGCTGGACTACGTTCATGTATTGGAAATGAAAGAATTCGCCAAACAGCTTCATTACTGCTTATGTATCTTCCAGCCTGATATTGTACGATTTCGTCGAAATCTTTGATTTCGGGCTGCAAGCCAAAAACTGCCATGTCACTGCCTTTGTTGACGTATTTACATATGTATTTGATTGCCTTTACGGAGATACAGTATTCAACGTTTATGTGTGCATTAAATGTTTTTGATAATAATGGGGAATATGGAACAACCCACTGGTTATCTACTTCGATGGTGGTACCGTTACGCTTCTTTATTATTGCTGTTTTACCGCCATCTTCAGTAGATCTTCTTCTAAATTGTGGGTAACCATCATTGCCAGTAATTGTGTTTGATACTAAAAGTCGATGATATTGCTTTGTGCACCTTCCTTTGGCCATGCATGGTGAATTTTCGTTCAGTGCACCGCAAGGTCCATGTATCATATTTTTTACAATAATATCATGTAACCCCTTATCGACATTTTTATCTGTTTTTTGTTTGACATTTTAGCTGTTGGGGTGGCGCTTCGCGCCACCCCAACACCTAGTTGGTGGATATATATATATATATATATATATATATATATATATATATATATATATATATATATATATATATATATATATATATATATATATATATATATATATATATATATATATATATATATATATATATATATATATATATATATATATATATATCAAGCCCATGCTACCTTTTTGTTAAAGCCATTCTGAAGGCTTCTTAGCCCTTTCCCTTGCCTATAACATGTCCCCCCCCGCCATTCATCTCCTGAAAATCTTAACCAAGGAACCAGACTTTCAATTTTGTCGTTTTTAACCATTTTCTTCGTTTGGCAACACACCCAACAAAGTCCAAAAATAATCTGAACCGATTTTCAACACAACGGCTTGAAATGCAAAAGACTGTCAAAACAATTAAGTGCAGCCAAAAAAAACTTCTGGTGATTAGTGTTCAGTCAAATCTGGCGCATTTGAAGAAATACAGGGTTATTTTGAAACGTTTGGGAGTGGTTGAAAAAATCGGGAAAATAGAAAAACAAACTTAGGATTGGCTTTAAAACAGATAAAAGGTAATAACGTAGTCCATTCTTCAATAAGCAAAAACCTTAGCAAAAAAAAAAACACAAATTTAAAAGTAAGGAGTCAATTGAATCAGTTGCAGACTTTTTTAATTAGAGAAATCAAAGCTCAATAAAAAAGAGCAGTGAAAGTTCACACTTTCGGCAACTAGCTGAAGGTCACTGGCTGTCAGCGTGCTGAAAGAAAAGAACAGTACGAAAATGAAGTCTTGATTCATATGACTTCAGCTTTGCTGTACATATCGAAAACGTGATTAAAAGTGCAAATGCTAGTCTACTGACTTTAAACGGTATGCTTAGGTTCAGTGCGAACACAGAGAGTATCAAGTATGCATACATAAAGTACGTCCGCCCCATTCTGGAATATACTTGCCCTGTTTGGGCGCCCTCAGCACTTAGAACAGTGTATCTTTGTCAGGAGCTTAAATTGGTTCAGAAGTGAGTGGTATCGATCATCTTGGGCCGCCGTGACATCCCGTACGAAAAGGTTCTGAAAGTGCTTGGACTGTCGTCACTCCAAAATCGGTATGAAACACTGATAATGAGTTTTGGAAAGTTCTTGTTTTCTAAATCTTAGAACCGTGACATTCTACTTGATCAACCTCTACCATCAAGAACGAGAAAGCAAATAAGTTAGCTCCCGTTAAAGCAAGAACAAACTGATATGATAATTCTTTCGTCCCGATTTTCGTCGATATGTACAATAAGAGTCAATGTTTATAGTTTGATTTATATTTACAAGTGTAGCTGAATTTTGAATATATTTTAAAGAAACGCAAATCATCGGTAGCTGTCAAGTTTTGCTATTGAACCTGCCTACTACTACTACTATTTCGGTGACATTTATCACCCTCAGCGCCTTTGCAAGGAAACTGCCTCAAGTTTTCAAGTTACATTTCAGACGCGCAATGAAAATGTATGGCATCTACTTCCTACATGTCTGGTTTTCAATCAAGCAAGCCGCATGCTGCGTAGTCAATTCAGATGGTCAGTAAAACTCTCTACAAACGTATATTGGTAAATCACTGGCCTGCAGCAAGCCCGCTGATTCAGACGCATTCCATACGGTTGGTCAAACTGCAGAAGTTGCAACTTATCTATTTCTAGGAGTAGTTTTCACACTACGAAGTGGCAAAAGCCATGAAATTAAATCGAAAATCTCCCGAGAAAAAAAGAATAAAAAAGTAGTCCTTCTCTGGGGATGGAATATTCGGTTGAAGGTTGGCTTCAGTATGGCTCATTTTGGAAAAGGATTATTTCTAGGCTTTGGGCAAGCCATGGGTAGAATTAAAAATCATGAAATTATGAGACCCAGACTAAAAAATCTTACAGCTTTTCAATTCTGAAAAAGGGATATTTTTTGCTTCTGATTTTCCAGATTATGGGTAAACTGTATGTAAGATAATAAGCCTTATTCTAGAAATTGGGAATCTACTGACTGAATATTTTCTGACTAAGACAGTCTAATTTTATTGACACATCTCAGGTAATCCCCTGTTTTTTAGTAGTGCCAAGTCTTTATTGAAAGCCGGCATGCAGATATTTCTTTAGTACATGTATCTGTTTTTCAGAAACTAAACACAACCCCGTGGTTAATACTTGAGCCGAGCGAATCAGGAGCTCTTCTTCAAGTTTAACCCCACCTATTTGTATAAACGAACGTAAGAGGTCAATACCACAATAGCCCCTCTGTCAACTGAGAATCTTTAACACTGAAAAATTTTAATGCAGAAGGAATAAAAAGTTGGCACATAACATTCAAATTTTTAGGCTCCTATTAGCTTTGAGAAGAACCAGGCTTTCGAACCTGTGATCTGCCAAGGAGCTACGCCTTGGACAGAGAATCACTCCCCACTTCGAAAAAAGACGCTCCACTGGCGCTGATGTAGGTGGTATGCAGTTGAACTTCCGAAAAACCAACTCCACCATAGGATAGTGTCTCAAAACTGACACTTTTTGTCTAGAGTCACTTAGATAACGCAAGACTTCAACTCTTGTTGTTTTCATTTCATCCGACTGAATGGTGGCTTCCTCTTTGTCAGACATTTCAAAGAAATTCTGTGGAGATCTCAGTAACTCAAATCCAACTATTTCCTTGCTGGTACTCTGTTTACTACCTAATGCCTTTGCCTCGTTCACAAGCATTCTCACAACAGTCTCCTTGTCTTCATCTCTTACAAATTTATCTTTAAAATAGGGATGAGAACTGGTGGCCAGGTGGTAGTCAGCATAAAGAGGTGGAGGTCCACAGAGGAATGGAAACCTTTGCTTAATTCCTTCTAACAGGGTCCCAACCAGTGCCTTTGTATACTTGACAGATAGCTGGAGCTTTTGCAGCTTTCTTTCCAGTGACCGAACAGTAGGGAAAATTATCCCGAAAAAAGCTTTGTCTTCTACCTGGAGCATGTCAAGGGCTATTGCTATAGGTTCCAGTACAGAGACATATTTGATTAGAAAGTCTATCTCATTTTGCTTAAATCTTGGCTTCTTTAGTACGTCGCAAACTGTGGTCAGTTTTCCAGCTTGTTGGCATTCAAGAATTCTTTTCAGTGCATCATATTCAGAGTTCCATCTTGTAGCATTAGGGCGTATCAACTTTTTTTCAAAAACATCCATGACAAGATCGTTATTCTTTGAGCTGTGGCTTAATGAATTCCACACTGACTGACACTTTGCTCTGACGTTTAACAGTGCTCTCCTGAAGTTAAGGTCTTTTTTTTAAGGCGTGCTTTGCATCAGTTGTTGCCAACAGGTTCAGCGTGTGGCTGCAACAGCGAAAATGCTGTGGCAAATACATCTCCAGCTCGTACTCAGACCCTTCACCTGGAAACTTATGAACATGGTCACTGTTGTCACTCAAAGTTTCCGTTCCTGGTTTATTGTCAGAAGCTAAAGCGTGATTCACACTGCCACTATCTTCACATACAAGGGAAAAAGTTGTGGTAGCAGATTCACTTATGTTGACTGATGGTGACACTAAACCAAAACGTCCATAAGTATCAAAAATTTCGTGCAAATCAGTTGTCTCGATATTATCTGGCTCTCCCTCTTGAAAATCAATGTCTGCCACTTGAAGAAGTCACCTTCTTCAATCTGTGGCTCAATGGCAAACTTTGCATTTTGTTTGAATGCTTTTACAAAATTTGATGCATTGTCCGTCACAATAGCTCTCACTTTTTCTAAATTGGTATCCAAACCATACTCTCGAAAAATGCTGAAGATCATTTCAGTTATTCTGTCAAACGTATGTGAACCTTTAAATTTTCTAACAGCAAGAATCATTGGCAAAAAATGATTGTTACCATCTAAGACATGAGCAGTAACACCCATGAAACTCCGGTTGCTGCTAGACCAGATATCGCAAGTCATTGTGACGTAATCGGTTTTCTCCAAAATCTCAGTAATTCTTTTCTTTGTATCGAACAGCGATTGGTCGATCTTTTTTGCTAACGTCTCTCTAGACATTATTGGGCCAACATACGGATTGAGGCCTAAAATCATGCTTTTGAAAGCTTCACTATTCACAGTGCTTAATGGTCGCATATCCGTCACAACATAGTCCATGATCAACTGGTTAGCTTGTTCTTTCGTGGATCTTAGCTTCTTTCCAAAGAATTCCCCTTTTACAGTTTCATTTTCAGTTTCATCAGATACATTTTCCCGAATTTCATTTTGTTTTCGCTTCCCTGATTTTCTTGAATTTGTAGCTATAAACTCAGTGTATGCGGTGGGATGACCAGCCTGAAAATAAAAGATTCTATAGAGCAAGAACAACAGGTCTGGTGAATTCTAGCGGGACCCAATGCGGTGGTATTGTGTCAAATTCATTCCTGCAAATTCAGTTATTCAGACGAATCTGATTTCAGATTTGTCACTCCATCCATAAGTTTTAGGCCCTAGTAAATTGAAGGTAAAGTCAACTTTCTTAAAACCTGAGACCGCCGCCCTCGCCCTGTTTGAAATAGGGTTTGTGATATCAGAATTCGGTATAATCCCTAATCTTAGGCATCTTTGGTCTAGCTTTCATTTGGATCCGTTGCTCCATTTGCAAGTTATACTAAATTAAAAAAACCCTCAATTTTTCAGAACTTAAAAACCACACACCCTTGTTTTATTTGCGCTAGGGTTTTCATCTCAAAACTTGATGCGTCTCATGGTTTTGGGCATCTTCGGTTCAATTTTCACTGATATCCATCATTCCATTCGCAAGTTGCACTGAATTAAATGAAAAACTCAACTTTTTTTTGCACTTAAAGCCCCCTACCCCTCGCCCTAATTAAGCTAGGGTCTTCATCTCCAAGTACCATGTGTCTTATGGTATTTGGCATCTTTGGCTTATCTTTCATTGAGATCCATTACTTCATTCGCTAGTTAAACTGAGTTAAACGAAAAATAACTTTTTTATCACTTTTTTACCCCCTCCCTCTCCTCCTATTTAAGCTAGGGTCTTCATCTTCAAACTTAATGTGTCTTATGGTCTTGGGCACCTATAGTTCAATTTTAATCCAAATCCAACTGGAGGTTCTCTTGATTTCGCTAAAATCGATTGCCCCAGGCGGATCCCAAAGACCTATCTTGATGGATTTTTTCCACCATCCAAAAGTTGACAAGATGACAAAAATTAAACACTAATGGACTATAGTATTTAGGCAACATTTAGCACAAAACAAGGGATTTTAGCTCACTGACGACCAGTGAACTGTGAAATAATAATAAAAAATATTATATAACTTTTAAATAAAATTAAACTGAGTGATAATCATACTATAATTTTTCTGTCATAAACAATTACCTTATTTCACATCTAAAAATAGGACATGGAGCTATATGTGAGTTTACTCTAAATCCTGAGGCAGACTTTGGCAGTTCAGACATAATGAGGATTGATTTTATCCTAAATTTTTGTCCACAAAATCTCTTGTGAGTCGCAGCTTTAGTTGAACACAACCAATTCCCCATTAAGAAGTCATTATCAGATTTTTTTTTTAGAAGAAAGAAGCTGATTCTTAGATATAAATAAAGATTGGATCACTGTATCATGAAGAAGAGTGTGAAAAAAATGTTTTATGACACAAATACCATCTGTCTGAATGCAATATTTTCAGTGTGAATCATCAGGAAATCTGCATAAACTGTAGGTGCAATTTGATAAGTTTTTACTCATAACAAGAGCTAATAGCTCATATGGCACTTGTGACGAGGCGAGAAGAGCTAAGAGCCAAGAGCTCATATGGTATGAGCTCCAGCAAAATACTAAGAATCAATAGATTGATTTAAAAGGAAAATCAGAGGCTTAATGCCGGTCAGGATTTAAAATAAGAGCTCTGAGTCACGATATACTTCTAAATATCAAATTCATTAAGATCCGATCACCCACTCATAAGTTATAAATACCTAATTTTTTCTAATTTTTCCTCTACCTTTAGCCCCCCAGATAGTCGAATCTGGCAAAACGACTTTATCAAGTCAATTTGTGCAGCTCCCTGACACGCCTACCAATTTTCATCGTCCTAGCACGTCCAGAAGCACCAAACTCGCCAAATCACTGAACCCCTCCCCCCAACTCCCTCAAAGAGAGCAAATCCGGTATGGTTAAGTCAATCACGTATCAAGGACATTTGCTTATTCTAACCACCAAGCTTCATCCTGATTCCTCCACTCCAAGTGTTTTCCAAGATTTCCCCCTCGAACTCCCCGCAATGTAAAAAGATCTGTTCGGGATTTAAAATAAGAGCTCTGAGACACGAATTCCTTCGAAATCACCTATTCGATCACCTATTCGTAAGATAAAAATACCCCAATTTTCATGTTTTCCAAGAATTCCGGTTTCCCCCTCCAACTCCCCCCAATGTCACAGAATCTGGTCGGAATTTGAAATTTGAGCTTTAAAGCTTAAGATCCTTCTAAATATCAAATTTCATTAAGATCTGGTCACCCTTTCGTAAGTTATAAATCCCTAAATTTTCAAAATTACCCCCCCCCCCCCAAAAAAAAATTCCACCAAAGAGAGCAGATCCGGTCCGGTTATGTCAGTCATGTATCTTAGACAGGATTTTTTTCTTCCCATCCAGTTTCATCCTGATCTCTCGGCTTTAAGTATTTTCTAAGATTTCTGGTCCCCCCCCCCAACTGCATCACCCTATGACGCTGGATCAGGTTGAGATTTAAGGTAAGACATCTGAGTTACGAGGTTCTTCTAAATATGAAGTTTCATGAAGATCCGATCACTCCTTCGTATGCTAAAAATATATCATTTTTTAATTTTTCAGAATTAACCCCCCCCCCCCCCCAATAGAGCGGATCCGTTCCAATTATGTAAATCACGTATCTAAAACTTCTGCTAATTTTTCTTGCCAAGTTTCATCCCGATCCCTCCAATCTAAGCGTTTTCCATGATTTTAGGTTCCCCCACCCCAAACTCCCCCCTATGTCACCAAATCCGGTCGGGATTTAAAATGAGAGCTCTGAGACACAACATCATTCTAAATATCAAATTTCATTGATATCCGATCACCCGTTTGTAAGTTAAAAATACCTTATTTTTTCTAATTTTTCAGAATTACCCCCCCCCCCAACTACCCCAAAAAGAGCGGATCCATTCTGGTTATGTCAATCATGTATCTAGGACTTGTGCTTATTTTTCCCACCAATTTTCATCCCAATCCCTCCACTCTAAGTGTTTACCTAGATTTTAGATTCCCCCTCCCAACTCCCCCCCCCCCCCCAATGTCACCAGATCCGGTCGGGATTTAAAATAACAGCTTCGAGACACGATATCCTTCCAAACATCAACTTTCATTAAGATTTGATCAACCGTTCGTAAGTTAAAAATACTTCTATTTTTCTATTTTTTCTGAATTAACAGGCCCCCTACTCCCCCCCAGATGGTCAATACTGGAAAAACACTATTTCTAATTTAATTTGGTCTGGTCCCTGAAACGCCTGCCAAATTTCATTGTCCTAGCTTACCTGGAAGTGCCTAAAGTAGCAAAACCAGGACCGACAGACAGACAGACTGACCAACTTTGCAATTACTATATGTCACTTGGTTAACAAGTGCCATAAAAAAGGCATCGAGTGGTATGTTCATTTTATTGGTAAGTCATTTACATGAATTGTCATATTTTTTTTGAAAATTTGTCATTTTTAAGAGCTCAAAAAGTTCTTCAGTTTGAATTTATGGTAGAAGCAATTATTATATTCGTAAAGAGCATAAAAAAGGCATAGAGTGGTATGTTCACTTTATTGGTAAGTCAGTTAGGGTAAGACAACTGGTACTGGGACACTTTGATCACTCTGCCTATTCTGGGACAGAAGCTTTGATTGGATTACAACATGTCCAATACTGGGACAAAAGAATTAATCTTGGACACCCAATGTATACATTTTTCTGGGTTGCTTCCAAAAAACCTGTTGTCTTTTGTCCCAGTATTGGACATGTTGCAATCCAACCAAAGATTCTGTCCCAGAATAGGCAGAGTGATTTAAGTGTCCCAGTACTGGTCATCTTACCCTATATGAACTGCCATAAATTTACCACAAGCCTACTTTACGTATTTTTAGTTTTGTTGGAGGGGGATTTTAGAAAGCAAAAAAATGGATGCGCTTCTGTAATAATGACAAAGAAACAAAATGAGAATCTTGCTATATGCAGTAATACACACTTTAGAGCACTTGGAACGAAAGTTGACATTTACCAATGGGCCATCAGTCCCTGGAGTGATGGAGTGGCCCATTAATTGATGGAATAAGGCTAAGTATGACACTAAAGAAAAAAGACACATGACATAAATACAAATAGGCAGCAAATAGGAGTTATTTACCTTCAAATGCTTGTGGAAGTTGGTCGTTGCATGTACGTGTCCCTTTACAGTTTTGTTGCGGCAAAACTTGCAGGATGCATTCACAGACCCGTCTTGGTCAATTTCCCCCTTCACAGTAAAGTACCTCCCTTGGAGTATAAATAGAAGCTGTTTGGCCATTCTGACTTTTCAGTTAGTTTGAGATTAAAGACGCTTAGGACATAAAGGTCCTGCTTCTTCTTTAAACATGCAGTCGGGAATTCGGTTTATTCACCACCATCTGTTCTCAGCAACTTGTTACGGTTTTTAATAGTCTCTATTACGCAATGTTTTTTGTACATTGCCAAAGCACACACATACAAAAGTATTTGAAAAGTATTTGAAAAACAAGTACATTAAAAGTATCTTAAGTAATAAGTATTTCGTAATCTTACTTAAATATCAAGTAATAAGTACACCCTAGAGTTTTTACTTAAGTACAAGTACAAGTATTGGAAAATTTTACTTAAGTAGTACTTCAAGTAAAAGTACTTCAAGTAAGTGACAGCACTGATTGTCAGGTTTACCGACTCTTGAACATGCAACATATAATGGTCCATGGGAAAACAATCCGTATTCAGATCTATACCTCATGATTCTAATGATTGCCCTTGAGCTTTGTTGATGGTGATTGCTAATCGACCATTCCCTGAGTCGCCATCGTCATTTATATATCCCCCTGTGCACCCCGGCGTCCCCTTTGTAGTTATGTCCCTGTGTCCCGGTCGTCGTCATTTATACTCCCTGTGTCCCGGTGCTTTGTTGATTGCTAATCGAACATTCCTTTTGTCCCGGTCGCTTTCTCTTTGAGTGTCGTCATTTATTTAGATTGTCATGTTTACCGACTCTTGAACATGCAACATATAATTGTCCATGGGAAAAACAATCCATATTCAGATCTATACCTCATGATTCTAATGATTGCCCTTGAGCTTTGTTGATGGTGATTGCTAATTGAACATTCCCTGTGTCCCGGTCGTCATTTATATTCCCAGTATCCCGGTCGTCATTTGTGTCCCAGTGTTCCCTTTTTAGTTTTTTTTTATTGGTTTTGACCTCTTTTTATGTTTTTTAGTTTTTTTCTTTTTTCTTTTTAGTTTTTTTTGAAGTTTTTATCTTTTTAGTTTTTTTATTTTTATTTATATTTTTTTAGTTTTCTTTTTCTCCTTTATTTTTCAGTTTTTTTCCTTTTTTTTAGTTTTTTTTCTTTTTTAGTTCTTTTAGTTTTTACCTTTTTTAGTTTTTTTTAGTTTTTTAGATGAAAATTTTTTTTAGTTTTTTTCCTTTTTTTCTTTTTAGTTTTTTATTGGTTTTTACCTTTTTTTTTAGCTTTTTTAGTTTTTTTTCGTTTTTTCTTTTTACTTTTTTTTTAGTTTTTATCTTTTTTATTTTTTTTTATTTTTATTCTTAATTTTATTAGTTTTCTTTTTCTCTTCTATTTTTCAGTTTTTTCCTTTTTTTTAAGTTTTTTTTTAGTTTTTAGTTTTTTTAGTTTTTTAGTTTTTTTAGTTTTTTAGCTTTTTTATTTTTTTTATTAGTTTTTAGTTTTTTTTGTAGTTTTTGCCTTTTTTTAGTTTTTTCAGTTTTTTTTTTAGTTTTAAGTTTTTTACCTTTTTTAGCCTAACCAGGATTTGAACCTGGGACCTTCATTCTCCGTTCTGACACCCTCTCTCACCGAGTGACTACTCCAGCATGTTCATTTTGGTGTTTTAAATGGTATATTATTAACCAAATTAATGTGTTTTACAATATACTAAGCATCGTCAAAGCAAAAATGACGACAACTAATTTCATGACGTCAGCCGACACAGAAACATGACGTCACCTGATCCACAGATCCACAGACAGACAACTTATTTTTATATATATAGATTTCAGCGGAAATCACATCATCAATTTCGTTCGAAGTAATTTTTTTATGTAGCCAGATTAGTATATGTGCATGTGGCAAACCTTGTTTTTGCCATTCCACTGAGTACATCCAGCATCGCACTGACCCAAACACTTCAAGTTTTACTATATAGTTTATCAGTGATTTCAACTTTTGCCGGAAGACACGGGCCGTAATGTCATGCCTATGAACCGCCGATTGTCCTTGAAGTAAAAGCTGCAGTATCTCGTCCCAAGATTGATTACATGTAAATGTAATAAATAAATCTGGACGACCATAGAGGCAAACATACGCAATAGCATCTTGAGCATATTCATGCATATGACGGGGACTGCCAGCATATGACGAAGGTAAAATTGTTAATCTTCCAACGTTTGTGGTATTACTGTCATTTATAACTGCATCTCGCAAATGAATGTATTGTTCAGAGCGGAGCTTGGTCTGATTCAGGCGGATATATAGCAAACGTTCTGATTCAATTTTAGCATACATATCAACGACAAATTGGTGAAACAATTCACGGCATTTTAAAATATAATTTTCTTCATCCTGCCGAATCATTAGTCTATAGGAATAATAATGCATTGCACTGCATTTCTTATTCATTTCTTTGTTAGTGACTGGATTCATCAATTTAATATTAAAGTGATAGCCGTCGTCTCCAGCCCAAAAAATGATAGGATATTGCAGAGCATCGTAGCATCGATGAGTTTCAGCAATTCTTAACAACTGAGCGTTTTGCTTATGAAGAATAATATCTCGAGGTAAAAACTGATCACCGACCATAACGATTGCCCCTTCGTCGATAGTTGGAGCATTGTATCTACGCACATGTTGGCCAGGAGGCGTTTTGTCAGCGGAAATAACAATTTTATGCGTATCAGTAGGCATCAAATCGATGGCTGTTTTGAACAGACGCACTAAATTTTTATTTTCGTGGAAAAGATGTTGCAATTGGGAAACGATTGTCCTTTCAACGTTGGGAGGAATTTCGCAACGTGCATTCAATTCAGAATTTCTATCACTTATGAAGTACAATTGTAAAAATTTATGATTCTCGCCTGAGAATGGTAGAAGGGAACCTGCTCTATGATAAATTTGCCCTTTTACTTTGAAAGTAGACATAAATTGATCTGGATTTTCGATTTGGGCTCCAAACGACGTCATTTGGAAACATGAGTTGTATTTTCTGATTTGTGACAAAAAACGCTTAGATTCTGACGTAGTTCCAGTAAGGAAAGTCTTCAATGGCTCTGGTGGTGCAGCCAATAGAGGAAGTTTAACTTTTCCTGAGGCGCAACACATTCCCATTGTTTCACCATTGAATTTCAAGGCCTTGCAATAGGGACACATTTTAGACATTGTCCCGATTTGAACACATCTACTCAAGCTATAATCATCGACTGGGCCGTACCTGAATGCCAGGCGATAACTTTCAGGTTGCTCTGATTCCTCGGCACGCTTTCTTTTCTTACTTCCTCTATTAGCTGCAAGCCTGATTTCTTGTGATTCCTCGGCACGCTTTCTTTTCTTACTTTCTCTTTCAGCAGCAAGCCTGATTTCTTGTTGTTCTTGTGATTCCTCGGCACGCCTTCTTTTTTCACTTTCTCTTTTAGCAGCAAGTCTGCTTTCGCGTTGCTTTGGTAGTTCCTCGGCACGCTTTCTGTTCTTTCTTTCTCTATCAGCCTCAAGCCTTTTTCCTTGCTGTTCTTTTGATTCCTCGGCACGCTTTCTGTTCTTTCTTTCTCTATCAGCCTCAAGCCTGTTTCCTTGCTGTTCTTTTGATTCCTCGGTACGCTTTCTTTTCTGACTTTCTCTATCAGCAGCAAGTTTTTTGGCATAGACTCTTTGAGCATCTTCATCGGCTTTTGCCATTGTAAGTTCATCAGTCATTTTAAAGCTAAACATTAATAGATTTCTACGTGAACATATATGTCTTAAATATCTTTAATGACGTCACCGTCATAGCAAAAATGACGACAACTAACTTCATGACGTCAGTCGACACAGAAACATGACGTCACCTGACAGACAGACAACTTATTTATATATATATATATATATATATCTATCTTATATAAAAATAAGTTGTCTGTCTGTGGATCTGTGGATGAGGTGACGTCATGTTTCTGTTTCGGCTGACGTCATGAAATTAGTTGTCAGGTGACGTCATGTTTCTGTGTCGGCTGACGTCATGAAATTAGTTGTCGTCATTTTTGCTTTGACGGTGACGTCATTCAAGTTATATAAGACATATGTTCACGTAGAAATCTATTAATGTTTAAGTTTACAATGACTGATGAAGATGCTCAAAGAGTCTATGCCAAAAAACTTGCTGCTGATAGTTCCTCGGCACGCTTTCTTTTCTGACTTTCGCTATCAGCAGCAAGTTTTTTGGCATAGACTCTTTGAGCATCTTCATCAGTCATTGTAAACTTAAACATTAATAGATTTCTACGTGAACATATGTCTTATATAACTTGAATGACGTCACCGTCAAAGCAAAAATGACGGCAACTAGTTTCATGACTTAATTTCAGAACTTAATTTCTGTGTTGACTGACGTCATGAAATTAGTTGTCGTCATTTTTGTTATGACGATGCTTAGTATATTGTAAAACACATAAATAAATAAATGACGACCGGGACACAAGGAATATAAATGACGCCCGGGACACTCAAAGAGAAATCAGAGACTGGGACACCGGGACACAAATGACGACCGGGACACAGGGAATATAAATGACGACCGGGACACAGGGACATAACTACAAAGGGGACGCCGGGGTGCACAGGTGGATATATAAATGACGATGGCGACTCAGGGAATGGTCGAACTAGGTGTTGGGGTGGCGCGAATATATATATATATATATATATATATATATATATATATATATATATATATATATATATATATATATATATATACTAGCTGTTGGGGTGGCGCTTCGCGCCACCCCAACACCTAGTTGGTGGGGGCGCTTCGCGCCCCCCCCCAAGCCCCCCCGCGCGCGTAAGTCGTTACGCGCCATAATAGTTACGCGCCATTGTAGTTGTGTCCCTATGTCCCACCTGTGAATATAGATATATATATATATATATATATATATATATATATATATATATATATATATATATATATATATATATATATATATATATATATATATGGTTTTAACTACGTAAAACTTGCGAATATACAACATTCTTTGCTGTCCCATTGTCTTTGCATATAAATAGATTGTCAGGTTTACCGACTCTTGAACATGCAACATATAATGGTCCATGGGAAAACAATCTGTATTCAGATCTATACCTCATGATTCTAATGATTGCCCTTGAGCTTTGTTGATGGTGATTGCTAATCGACCATTCCCTGTCCCGGTGTCCCGGTCGTCATTTATATCCCCCTGTTTACCCCGGTGTCCCCGTTGTAGTTGTGTCCTTGTGTCCCGGTCGTCATTTATATTCCCTGTGTCCCGGTCGTCATTTGTATCCCGGTGTCCCGGTCTGTATATACATTCGTTTTTTAGTTTTGTTTTTCTCCTTTATTTTTTTCCTTTTTTTTTCTTTTTTAGTTTATTTAGATTTTTAGATTTTTTAGTTTTTTTATTAGTTTTTAGTTTTTTTTTCTTTTTTTTTGTAGTTTTTACGTTCTTTTTAGTTTTGTTAGTTTTTTTTTTTACTTATGTCCTGGTCGTCATTTATACTCCCTGTGTCCCTGTGCTTTGTTGATTGCTAATCGAACATTCCTTTTGTCCTGGTCGCTTTCTCTTTGAGTGTCGTCATTTATTTTTTTCTTTTTTAGTTCTTTTAGTTTTTACCTTTTTTAGATTTTTTTAGTTTTTTAGATGAAAATTTTTTTTAGTTTTTTCCTTTTTTTCTTTTTAGTTTTTTATTGGTTTTTACCTTTATTTTAGCTTATTTTTCAGTTTTTTCCTTTTTTTTATTTTTTTTATTTTTTATTTTTTTTAGTTTTTTACCTTTTTTTAGTTTTTTTAGTTTTTTTAGTTTTTTAGCTTTTTTACTTTTTTTATTAGTTTTTAGTTTTTTTTGTAGTTTTTGCCTTTTTTTAGTTTTTTCATTTTTACCTTCTTTTTAGTTTTGTTAGTTTTTTTTTTTACTTATGTCCTGGTCGTCATTTATACTCCCTGTGTCCCGGTGCTTTGTTGATTGCTAATCGAACATTCCTTTTGTCCTGGTCGGTTTCTCTTTGAGTGTCGTCATTTATTTTTTTCTTTTTTAGTTCTTTTAGTTTTTACCTTTTTTAGTTTTTTTAGTTTTTTAGATGAAAATTTTTTTTAGTTTTTTCCTTTTTTTCTTTTTAGTTTTTTATTGGTTTTTACCTTTATTTTAGCTTATTTTTCAGTTTTTTCCTTGTTTTTAGTTTTTTTTATTTTTTATTTTTTTTTAGTTTTTTACCTTTTTTTAGTTTTTTTAGTTTTTTTAGCTTTTTTATTTTTTTTATTAGTTTTTATTTTTTTTGTAGTTTTTGCCTTTTTTTAGTTTTTTC
The DNA here is from genome assembly GCF_032884065.1 of Artemia franciscana. NCBI lineage: Eukaryota > Metazoa > Arthropoda > Branchiopoda > Anostraca > Artemiidae > Artemia > Artemia franciscana. The sequence continues at coordinate 6,907,094 of NC_088877.1, forward strand.
AGTTTTTTTTTTAGTTTTTTATTGGTTTTTACCTTTATTTTAGCTTATTTTTCAGTTTTTTCCTTTTTTTTAGTTTTTTTTAGTTTTTTTAATTTTTTACCTTTTTTTAGTTTTTTTAGATTTTTTAGTTTTTTAGCTTTTTTATTTTTTTTATTAGTTTTTAGTTTTTTTTGTAGTTTTTGCCTTTTTTTAGTTTTTTTAGTTTTTTAGCTTTTTTTATTAGTTTTTATTTTTTTTTGTAGTTTTTGCCTTTTTTTAGTTTTTTTAGTTTTTTAGCTTTTTTATTTTTTTTATTAGTTTTTAGTTTTTTTTTGTAGTTTTTGCCTTTTTTTTAGTTTTTTCAGTTTTCAGTTTTGTCACCTGATCCAGTTTTTTCAGGTGACGTCACCTGATCCATCCACAGATCCACACACAGACAACTTATTTTTATATATATAGATATATATATATATATATATATATATATATATATATATATATATATATATATATATATATTTTTATATATATTTTTAACTACGTAAAACTTACGAATATACAACATTCTTGGCTGTCCCATTGTCTGTGTATATAAATACATTGTCAGGTTTACCGACTCTTGAACATGAAAGATATAATTGTCTATGGGAAAAATAATCTGTATTCAGATCTATACCTCATTATTCTAGTGATTGCCCTTGAGCTTTGTTGATGGTGATTGCTAATAGAACATTCCCTGTGTCCCCGTCGTGATTTATATATCCCCCTGTGCCCCCCGGCGTCCCCGTTGTTGTTGTTTCCTTGTGTCCTGGTGTCCCAGTCTGTAATTTCTCTTTGAGTGTCCCGGTCGTCATTTATATTCCGTGTCCTGGTGTCCCGGTCGTCATTTGTGTTCCGGTGTCCCGGTCTGTAATTTTTCTTTGAGTGTCCTGGTCGTCATTTATATCCCCTGTGTCCCGGTCGTCATTTGTGTCCCGGTGCTTTGTTGATGGTGATTGGTAATCGAACATTCCTTGTGTCCCGGTCGCTTTCTCTTTGAGTGTCCCGGTCGTCATTTATATTCGCTATGTCCCGGTTGTCATTTTCGTCCCGATGTCCCGGTCTGTAATTTCGTCAGTCGAAAACATGACGTCAGTCAACACAGAAACATGACGTCACTCGACACACAGACACACAGACAACTTATTTATATATATATATATATATATATATATATATATATATATATATATATATATATTTATATATTTAACTACGTAAAACTTGCGAATATACAACATTCTTTGCTGTCCTATTGTCTGTCCATATAAATAGATTGTCAGGTTTACCAACTCTTGAACATGCAACATAATAATTGTCCATGGGAAAACAATCCGTATTCATATCTATACCGCATTTTTTCTAACGATTGCCCTTGAGCTTTGTTGATGGTGATTGCTAATCGAACATTCCCTGTGTCCCCGTCGTCATTTGTATATCCCCCTGAGCCCCCGGCGTCCCCGTTGTAGTTGTGTCCCTGTGTCCCGATCGTCATTTGTGTCCCGGTATCCCAGTCTGTAATTTCTCTTTTGTTGTCCCGGTCGTCATTTATATAGATATATAGATACAGTTTCATTTCAGTTTTTTTTTCTTTTTTAGTTTTTTTCTTAGTTTTTTTCTTTTTTAATTTTTCTTTTTTAAGTTTCTTCTTTTTATTGATTTGTTTTCTTCAATTTGTCAATGTTCATTCTAACATTGACACTTGGAAAAATCTTTACGTGCCAAGCAAGCTAAAGCTCCAAAAATTTATAATAAACCTTAAAATTTGGGTATCTGTTTTAAGGTTTTCGAATTACCTTAATCTTTTGTCAAAATATTTTGAAATATTTGTGCAATTCCCAGTTTTTTTTAGTTTTTTCTTTTTTTAGTTGGATAGCTTTTTTTAGTTTTTTTTCTTTTTAGTTTTTACCTTTTTATTTTTTCGACGTAGTTAACTTCGAAGACCACACTGCCTTTCCATGACGAAAGTAAAACAGTTCAAAATAGGGATGATACCTTTTTATTGACAGTGAAATATAAAATTATTTAACTGGATATTTCGAACACATATACAGTGTTCATCATCAGCAGTAAAACAGAGTTTTACTGCTGATGATGAACACTGTAGGCTATATGTGTTCGAAATATCCAGTTAAATAATTTTATATTTCACTGTCAATAAAAAGGTATCATCCCTATTTTGAACTGTTTTATTTTTTATTTTTTTTTTTTACATTTTTTTCTTTTTAAGTTTTTTTTTTAATTTTTTTTTTTAGTTTTTTCTTTTTAGTTTTTTAAGTTGTTTTCTTTTTATTTTTTTTTTAGTTTTTTACCATTTTTCTTTTTTCAGTTTTCTTTTTCTTCTTTATTTTTCAGACGTCATATGCAAACTCTCAATGCAAAAATACATACAACTTATTTTTTATATAGATAAGATATAATCTGGCGTAACAGACATAGTGTAACAGACATAAAAGACAGACAACTTATTTATATATATATAGATTTATAATATATATAGATACAGTTTCTTCTTTAGTTTTTTTTCTTTTTTAGTTTTTTCTTTTTTTTAGTTTTTTCTTTTTATTGATTTGTTTTCTTCAATCTGTCAATGTTCATTCTAACATTGACTCTTGGAAAAATCTTTACGTGCCAAGCATGCTAAAGCTCGAACAATTTATATTAACCCTCAAATTTGGGGTATCTGTTTTAAGGTTTTCGAATTACTTTAATCTATTGTCAAAATATATTGAAATATTTGTGCAATTCCCAGTTTTTTTTTAGTTTTTTCTTTTTTTTTAGTTTTTTAGCTTTTTTTAGTTTTTTTTTTAGTTTTTTATCTTTTTTATTTTTTACGTTTTTTTCTTTTTAGGTTTTTCTTTTTTTAATTTTTTTAATTTTTAATTTTTTAGTTTTTTTCTTTTTAGTTTCTTTTTAGTTTTTTACCATTTTTCTTTTTTCGAATTACTTTAATCTATTATCAAAATATTTCGAAATATTTATGCTATTTCCAGTTTTTACATTTTAGTTTGTTTTCTTTTATATATATAGAAGATATAATCTGGCGTAACGGACAGACAACTTATTTATATATATATAGATATATATATATATATATATATATATATATATATATATATATATATATTATATATATATATATATATATATATATATATATATATATATATATATATATATATATATATATATATATATATATATATATATATATATATATATATATATATATATATATATATATATATACTAGCTTTCAGTTTTTTCAGTTTTTTTTTTAGTTTTTAGTTTTTTACCTTTTTTAGCCTAACCAGGATTTGAACCTGGGACCTTCATTCTCCGTTCTGACACCCTCTCTCACCGAGTGATTACTCCAGCATGTTCATTTTGGTGTTTTAAATGGTATATTATTAACCAAATTAATGTGTTTTACAATATACTAAGCATCGTCATAACCAAAATGAACATGCTGGAGTAGTCACTCGGTGAGAGAGGGTATCAGAACGGAGAATGAAGGTCCCAGGTTCAAATCCTGGTTAGGCTAAAAAAGGTAAAAAACTAAAAACTAAAAAAAAACTGAAAAAACTGAAAAAAGGCAAAAACTACAAAAAAAACTGAAAACTAAAAAAAAAATAAAAAAGCTAAAAAACTAAAAAAAAAACTAAAAAAAGGTAAAAAACTAAAAAAAACTAAAAACTAAAAAAAAAATAAAAAAAGGAAAAAACTGAAAAATAGAAGAGAAAAAACGAAAAAAAACTAAAAAAGCTAAAAAAAAAGGTAAAAACCAATAAAAAACTAAAAAGAAAAAAAGGAAAAAAAACTAAAAAAAATTTTCATCTAAAAAACTAAAAAAACTAAAAAGGTAAAAACTAAAAGAACTAAAAAAGAAAAAAAACTAAAAAAAGGAAAAAAACTGAAAAATAAAGGAGAAAAAGAAAACTAAAAAAATATAAATAAAAATAAAAAAACTAAAAAGATGAAAACTTCAAAAAAACTACAAAAAAAAACTAAAAACTAATAAAAAAAAAAAAAAAAAGCTAAAAAACTAAAAAAAACTAAAAAGGTAAAAAACTAAAAAAACTAAAAACTAAAAAAAAGGAAAAAACTGAAAAATAGAAGAGAAAAAACGAAAAAAAAACAAAAAAGCTAAAAAAAAGGTAAGAACCAATAAAAAACTAAAAAGAAAAAAAGGAAAAAACTAAAAAAAATTTTCATCTAAAAAACTAAAAAAAACTAAAAAAGGTAAAAACTAAAAGAACTAAAAAAGAAAAAAAAACTAAAAAAAGGAAAAAAACTGAAAAATAAAGGAGAAAAAGAAAACTAAAAAAATATAAATAAAAATAAAAAAACTAAAAAGATAAAAACTTCAAAAAAAAAACAAAAGAAAAAAGATAAAAACTAAAAAACCTAAAAAAAGGTCAAAACCAATAAAAAAAAAACTAAAAGGAAAAAAAAGGGAAAAAATTAAAAATTTATTTCATCATATACCAATTCAAAAACGAATGTATACCGGGATGACGACCGGGACACAGGGAATATAAATGACACAACTACAACAGGGACGCCGGGGGGCACAGGGGGATATAAATGACGACCGGGACACCGGGACACGAGGAATATAATGACGCCCGGGACATTCAAAGAGAAATCACAGACTGGGACACCGGGACACAAATGACGACCGGGACACAGGGAATATAAATGACGACCGGGACACAGGGACAAAACTACAAAGGGGACTCCCGGGGTGCAAAGGGGGATATATAAATGACGATGGTGACTCAGGGAATGGTCGATTAGCAATCACCATCAACAAAGCTCAAGGGCAATCATTAGAATCATGAGGTATAGATCTGAATACGGATTGTTTTCCCATGGACCATTATATGTTGCATGTTCAAGAGTCGGTAAACCTGACAATCTATTTATATGCACAGACAAAGAATGTTGTATATTCGAAAGTTTTACGTAGTTAAAAACATATATATATATATATATATATATATATATATATATATATATATATATATATATATATATATATATATATATATATATATATATATATATATATATATATATCTATATTCACAGGTGGGACATAGGGACACAACTACAATGGCGCGTAACTAATATGGCGCGTAACGACTTACGTGCGCGGGGGGGCTTGGGGGGGGGGCGCGAAGCGCCCCCACCAACTAGGTGTTGGGGTTGCGCGAAGCGCCACCCCAACAGCTAGTATATATATATATATATATATATATATATATATATATATATATATATATATATCTTTAAACAAGCAATAATTGTGTATATATGCATATTTTCCTCAAAATCAGCTCCTAATTTTTTTTTTGGGGGGGGGGGGATTGATGTCCTGAGACATTCTGACCTGAAAAAAATATCTTGGTAGGCTACTAGTTTGAAATTTTTTTTCAAAAGCCTTAATTTTGGAAAAGAAATTCATATGAGTGACATCATATTCATGAGCATATTTTCTATAGCATAATATTTCATTTTCATTTTCCATTATCATTTTTAATACATAACTCTTGAAAGGATGCT